>NC_053449.1:35493453-35566879 GCF_007990345.1 Gossypium hirsutum
TTATTATTATTTGACCTATGAATTTAGCCTATAAATAGGCTCTTTTACAACCTTAAAAAATACACCCATTAGAGATTAGAACTCATAACACTTTTAGAGAATTTTATGTTTACGTTTTGAGGGTTCTTTTTTTTCGAGTTTTCTAGGTTTAGTTTTTTATCTCCATTTTTTGTACTCTTCGTTCTTTTGCCATTATAATAAAATTATATTTGCCCGTGATTTTTTATCCTCTTTGGAGGGGTTTTTCCACGTTAAATTTGTGTGTTCAATTTCTCAATTTATTTCGCTATTTTTTTTACTTGTTGCTTAATCGGGTCGATCCCAACAAGTGGTATTAGAGTTAGTTTAATTTTCATTGATCAGCCCATTCAGAGATGGTAGCAACAAGGTTTGAAATTGAGAAGTTCGATGGTGAGACAAATTCCAATCTGTGGCAAGTTCAAATGGAAAATTCTAGTTCAAACTGGTTTAAAAAAGGTTGTTACCGGAAAAAAAGCCTGAGAATTTAAATCAAACAGAATAGGAAGAGCTTGATGAAAAGGCCTTGTCTGCAATCCAGTTGTGCCTCACAAATATGGTATTGCAGGAGGTATTGATGGAGAAGACCTCATCCGCCTTGTGGAAAAAGGTAGAAACTCTTTAGGTGACTAAGTCTCTGGCTAACTATTTAGTGTTGAAACAACGTCTATTTACGTTTCGCATGAACGAATGTGAGCTTCTTAGAGATCACATCAGTCAATTCATTACTCTTTTAAATGATTTAAAGAATGTTGAGGTTCATATTAACAATGAAGATCAGGCTATGGTATTATTGTGCTATTTATCCCATTCATACAAGTCTTTCAGGGAGACCCTGATTTATGACAGAAACAAACTCTCATTCGAAGATGTGAAGAGTCATTTGTTGAGTAGAGACAAACTCGACAATGAGTTTGGTTTGGATAGAAAGGCAGATAGGCAAGCTTCCATTTTGGTAGCATCAAAGAAATGAGACAAAAGGTGTCACTATTGTAAAAAGTTAGGTCACGTCAAAGTAGATTGTTAAAAACTGCGAAATAAAAGAACTACTGAGAGTAACGAGGAAGATGTAGCTAAAGCTAATTTGGCTGATGAAAGCGGTGATAATTTCTTATTAGTGTTAACGAACGATAACTTCAAGCTCACGTCTGAGTGGATCCTAGATTCGGGATGTTCTTTCTACATGTGTCCCAATAGAGAATGGTTCTCCACATACAGTTTGGTTGAAGGTGGAGTTGTGCGCATGGGAAACGATTCATCTAGTAAGGTAATTGTTATTGGTACTATTAAAATTAGGATACATGATGGGACCATTAGGACACTCTCAGATGTCAGGTATGTACCTGATTTACGAAAGAATCTTATCTCCTTGAGTATTTTAGACTTGAAAAGTTGTAGAATCAACATCGAGTCGAGCGACATTAAAGTATCTCATGGAGCTCTCGTTTTGTTAAAAGGTAAAAGAACCGTCAGTCTTTATATTCTGGAAGGTTTTATAGTGACTGGTGAAATCAAACGTCCCTCGTCCGTTACGAAGTCGAATTTAACTCGTTTGGAGCGGAGGCAACTTGGCCATAAGAGGGAAAAAGGTATGACCGTTTCGTTGGAGAGAGGTTCTTTTTTGGATGCAGGTTTTGAAAAGTTAGGGCATTGTGTACGTGAAAATCAGACTCAGGTTAATTTTAATTCGGCAGTGTACAAGTCGAAGGCTAGAAGTCTTCTAGTTTCTAAGCACAAATTCGACTCCATTAATAGGCTTGTGGCGGGTTTCGGCAAAGATGACATTGTGGAAATATGAGTCAAGGTGGAGATTTGTTGAGTATGACTCCTATTTCAGTCAAATTTGAGAAATAATCTTTCAGTTAAACTCTGTTTATTTGCTTCAATCAAACTCTGATTAGTCTAGATTATTTTATTATTATTTGACCTATGAATTTAGCCTATAAATAGGCTCTTTTACAACCTTAGAAAATACACCCATTAGAGATTAGAACTCATAAAGCATTTAGAGAATTTTGTGTTTACGTTTTGAGGGTTCTTTGTTTTCAAGTTTTCCGGGTTTAGTTTTTTATCTCCATTTTTTGTACTATTCGTTCTTTTTCCATTATAATAAAATTATCTTTGCCCGTGGTTTTTTTATCCTCTTTGGAGGGGTTTTTCCACATTAAATTTATGTGTTCAATTTCTCAATTTATTCCGCTATTTTTTTTACTTGTTGCTTAATCAGGTCGATCCCAACAGAGCTCGATTTTTTTTCAATTTTATTATTATTTTTATGTCAACATAAATATATGCATTTAATTATTTTATTTTATATATTTAATTTAAGTAATTATTATTACATATAATTAAAATATATAAAAACTATATTTGTATAATGTTTAAAAAATAAAATTAACAATAAAATTATATTAAGACAAATTAAAAAATTCAACTTTCACAAAACCATAAAAATAAATACTAGTAGTACTACAAAACATTTTAATGTTGTCTACCTTGGTTTTTTTTTCAATCTATCATCATCTTCTTCTTCTTTTTAATTATAATTTGTCATCTTGTTTAAATTCTAATGCAATTAATTTCATTTTAACATCTGATCCTTTATTTAACTTGACAAGAAAAAATGTTTTTAATATCAAATAAGAGAAGTTTTTTATATATCGAATATTAAATAATAAAATAATAAAAATTAAACATATTGAAATAATAATTGAAACCAAATTTTTTGTGATTAAAAATAACTTTTTGAATAATACTAAAAGTTTATTTTTGGATATTTCTCTTACTTGAATGAATATGCATTTTTAATATCTCTATATATAGTGATTAAATATTAATTTTAATTCATATATTATTATAATATCAATTAAGTGGTCATCAAATTAAAATAATGAGTATAATTTATTATAGATTCAAAGTATAATTAATGATAATAACTGTATGAAAAAGTTTTTAATAAAATAAAGATGATTAATATTATTTTATATAAAATACTATTAATAAAATAATTATAATTATAATTTTATAATAATAATAATAATACTTTGTTATATTTATTTGAAAAATAGCATGTAAGTAAAAAATGCTTGCAGTGGTTTTATTATTTTTATGTTATCCAATTATATTCAATGGATTAGTGGTTAATTAATATTATATTTATTTTTATCACATAATAATTAGTAATATATTAAAAAATTATTATTTTAATGTCAATTTAGTAATATAAAGAATAATGAAGAGTATTTTTGCTAGTTCAAATGCTTCTTTAAACTCGTGCTTTTATATAATATATACATAGATAATATAATGTTTTTTTTCCATGTAATGTAAATATTTAAAAAATGAACTTTATTTATATTTATAAATTTCATAAAATAAAAAATATATGTTATAAATAATTAAAAATAATATGAGGGATAAATGAATTCGAGATAACCATTTATAAATATGAAGAATGAAAGCATAATTTCAAGCTTATATTTTGAATCAATATATATACTATTAATTTCATAACTCAAACGCAACTAATTCATTATCATTTTTAATCACAATGCTAACAAAATTTAAAAAATAAAAAACAAAAAGTTATATGTGAAAATCAGTTTCAAATTTAGATAAATTATAAAAAGGAAAAGTAATGAGATATCAAGATAATTTGTTCATTTCATAGCCTAAATTATATCCCAATTATTGAAACAACCTTAATTTTGACAGCTAGACTATTGGTGACAACTTGTACTATAAAACCTGTAGGTAACAACTAGATTCAACATTAGAGGTTGGTGTCCCTCAAAAACAAACATTAGTGGTTGGTGGCTAAGTTAAGAAAGATTCCGACTGCCAAGTGATTGTCAACTTCTAAAGTAAACCATATGTACAACCTGCTCAATTCAAATATATATTATATAGCCAACATGTCTTTAAAATTCACACTATAAAATCTCATAAGGAACATTGATTGAATGTAAAAGAGAAAGGGAAAAGAAATTTCTATCGTATTCAGCACATGGCATTGTTACCATCCAAATCTCTAGTGTTTACAGTCCGTAGGCAAGAAGCTGAGCTCGTCGTCTCATGTGAGCCAACTCCTCATGAGTGTAAACCACTCTCAGACATTGATGATCAAGAGGGCCACCGATTCCATGTCCGAGGGTTCCATTTTCACCAGAGCAACCTTTCCATGAAAGGGCAGGACCCTGCTAAGGTCATTAAGGAGGCATTGGCTAAAGCTCTGGTGTTTTATTATCCATTTGCTGGTAGATTAAGGGAAGGACCTAACCGCAAGCTCATAGTTGATTGCACTGGTGAAGGTGTCTTGTTTATTGAGGCTGATGCTGATGTTTCGTTGGTGGACTTTGGTGACGAGCTTTACCCACCATTTCCTTGTGCAGAGGAGCTTCTTTACGATGTCCCTGGTTCCAACGGTTTGCTAAATTCTCCATTGTTGCTAATCCAAGTATTTGTTTTTTTAAACTTTATTCTTCTCTAATTTATACACAACATGTAAGGAGTAATCCACTTTACTAACATCAAACTATATTATTTTTTTACATATCATATATATTAGTTTTTTTACTTGTGGGGTGTACGGATTGACTATGTATATCAATTAAAATGTATTAAATATTATTTATTTTTTATATTTTTTTATGAATATATGAAAAAAAATACAAATTGATTATTCAAAAAAATATTGTTAAAACCAATAAGTGAAACAATAATTAAAACAACTATAAATTCAATGCTTTTAAGAATTATAAAACATTATCTAAATACTATTTAACAAAAAAATTAATTTAATGATTATAAATTATGAAATTTAAAATTTATATTATTTTAAAAATTTTAAAATGTGATTTTTAATCTATTTATAAAAATGTTGTTATAAAACTCTTTAAACTTTTAACATTACTTATATTATAAAATATGTAGGTAAATATATTTTTAAAATTAAGTTTTAAAATTGTTCTAAAACATGTTAATAAATATATTTCCAATATTACGTGTGTTGCAAATAGTTTTACGTGTTTATTTTTTAATTCACTAAATAATATGGTTTTATAATATAAAAAAATATATATTTTTACTAATTATATGAGGACCTGTTTAATTTTTTAAAATAATTTATAAAACAAATTATTATTTTAAAAGTAATAAAAATGAAATAAACGAAACAATCGATGGTAAAATAATAAGTAATTAGTTCAAATAATATAAAATCAATATTTAACTAAAGCACAATTAAACTTTTTTGAACTTAAGAAATTCACAAGGTTTACTTGCTTTTTAAAATATGTTTGCAATCATATAATAAAATTTTAATTTAAAATGTTAAAAAATATAGTAAAATTTTTAAAATTAAAAATTGAAATATGACTTTGCCAATAATAATAAAAATAAACTGTTTTCAAAACAGATTGTAAAAAAAAGTTCTCTATACATTTTCTTAAACTTTCTAAAATTTTCTCCATGCATTTTAATTAATACACATCAAGGATTAAAAAACTATTTTTTAAAATATTTAAGTATTTCAAGCTCTATGCAAGTAAAATTATCGGTACCTATACAGCATCCAATTAAATGTCATGAATTAATCCACACCAACTTAATTTAGAATTTACTAACAAGTATTTTATATATTAAAAATAAATATTATTACTCGGGTGTTTTTATCTTTCTATAATTTTTTAAAAAAATTTATAAAAAATAATTTAAACCTAAAATTAATTTACAAATGATAGTACTTGAACTTAAGAAATCAAGATCTCCAAACCCTCAATTTTTTGTTTCAAGGCAAAACCTCCTTTATTTCTTACATATCTTTTTTTTTATAAATACATTTTTATTTTTTACCTAGGTCGTGAGTATGACATAGTCTAGCTTATATATATTTGAGTAGGTAACACGGTTGAAATGTGGTGGCTTCATCTTTGCACATCGGTTTAACCACACAATGGGTGATGGAACTGGCCTCTCCCAATTCATGACTGCCGTAGGAGAGATAGCACGTGGTGCACTTGCTCCCTCAACGCCACCAGTTTGGGAAAGGCATCTCTTGAGTGCTCGAGATGCACCACTCATAACATATCAGCATGAGGAGTACTCTCACAATACTTCAAGTCCAGAAAACGGAACAATTATTCTGGCAGACAACTTGGTTTGTCGTTCATTTTTATTTAGACAATCCCATATTTCATCACTCCGTAGATTTGTCCCCCATAACCTCCGTTGTTCAACATTTGACATCTTATCTGCATGCTTATGGCGCTGTCGTACGAAAGCTTTGGAACTTGATCCAAATGAAGATGTTCGCCTTATTTGCATCGTTAATGCTCGTTTCAAGTTCAATCCCCCTTTGCCATTGGGATATTATGGGAATGCACTTGGCTTCCCTGCGGCTTCATCAAACATTGGAAACCTAACCCAAAACCCACTAGAATATGCATTAAAGCTAGTGAAACAAGCCAAGACAAAGGTAACGGAGGAGTACATGAAATCAACAATGGATTTATTAGTCACTAGAGGTCGACCAAATATTAAATTGGCGAGATCCTACATCGTGTCGGATTTAACAAGAGCAAAGTTCAAAGATATTGATTTTGGATAGGGTGAAGCGGTCCTTGTAGGACCAGAAACTTGTTGGGAGCTAATAAGCTTTTATATACCATCTAAGAATAAGAAAGGAGATGATGAAATCATAGTTCCAGTTTGTTTGCCAGCCTCCGCTATGGAAAATTTTGTTAAGGAGTTAGAAGACATGTTGAAGGATGAACCAACGGTTCATGCTGATATATAATAACATACTCTAAACCCTTTTTTTATTAAATTTGAATTTCTAACAATAAATGTGTAAGCCTATTATGCAATGATTGGTATTTCTCAAAAAAATCAGAATATTTCATGTTACGTAAGCCAAGCACTGAATTGTGTAGAGTTGAAGATCTTTTAGCTTGGTTAATTGTATTATCAACTTATATGTGTTTCTATTTTTTATCCTCTAATTTTTTCTTTGGTGTGTAATATACCGATTAAAATTTACATGCAATAAAATTATTTTTTTGTTGCCACAAATATTAGTTATTGGGTAAGGATATGGAGTTTAATTTAATTGAGTAAAATATAACAATACGAACAACAACAAGAACAGGCTTTGTTTGTTGATCCCTATTCTACAATTAAGTTTTATAGCAGCAACATCCACAATTATTTCATTATTAAATCCATCCAATATAGTTTACTATCATTAAGCAAAAGGTCATAATGATGTGTGCTATCATTAAGCACCTAGACAATTCGATTAGATGAAACACATGAAACATATTATTCCCACAAAATAAATCAAGAAATTCAACATCAACTACACCAACATCAACTACAAACAACTTCTTTTGAAACTCCACACATACTTTGCCAAAAGACACCCTTTGTTAGTGTCTCAAGGGCTGCAAAGTCTTTTTTGTCATTCAGATAGTCTTAGTTAAAGTACTACTTTTTAGGGAGATTGTTAGCTTGATTGTAGGAGTTGGAAGCTAAGTTTCTTAACTTGTTTGTAGGAGTAGGAAGTTGAATTTGCTAAGATTATTCTAGCTTGAGTCATGTATATAAGCATTGTGTGGTTAACGAATTTTTATCATATTTCTCCATTTTTAGTTTATGTGCCTTCTATTAGCTCTCTATTGAAACAACATTGGTACCAAAGCCTCTTTTTTCTTGAGGGACCTATGAGAATCATGTGAGAAAAATTGAAAGATACATTTGTAAGGAATTAAGAAAAATAGAAGATTCAAGATCAAACAACCTATTTGCTTTTGCCCCACTAGTGTTTGATAGAGAGAACTATCAAGCATGGGATATGAGAATACAAGCATACATGGAGGCTTGTGATTGTTGGGAAGCTATCGAGCAAGATTATGAGGTTGTTCCACTTCCCAACAATCCAACTATGAACCAGATCAAACTAAAAAAAGAGAGAACCACCAAGAAGGAAAAAAACAAAGGCTGGCATTTATGCTACTATTTCACCAGCCATCTTCAATAGAACTATGGTTTTTGGATCAACAAAGAAGATATGGGACTACCTCAAGGCTGAGTATTAAGGAGATGAGAGGATCAAGAGCATGAAGGTGTTGAACTTGATTAGGGAACTCGAGGTAGTCTGAGCCAATAAAAAATACTCAGACAAGTTGATTGAGATTGCTAACAAGGTAAGGGTTCTCAAGACTAATCTCTATGGCAGTAGACTGGTGCAAAAAATACTAGTTTCTCTCCCTAAGAAGTATGAAGCAACAATTTCTTCTTTGGAGAGTACCAAGGACTTGACATAGTTGAGAGTAGTCAAGTTGATCGGTGCTTTACAAGTATAACAGGAACGGAGGCTAATGAGGTAGGAAGGAAGCATATAAGGAGCACTAAAGGCAAAGATGCAGTAGGGTGAAGGATGAAATGGCAAGAAGTGAAAAGAGAAGAAAATTTGTGGCAACAGTGGTTCAAAAGCTACTACAAAGGGTAGTTGTGTTGGAAACTCCAACAAGTACTCTTCATGTAAGTATTGTGGAAAACAAAGCCATCCCCATTTTAGGTATTGGAGAAGGCTATATGTGAAGTGTAGATGGTGTAACTTGATGGGGCACATTGATAGGTTCTGCAAAGAAACAAGAAATCAACAACTAGGTGGAGCATATGTTACAATTAAAAAAGAAGATGACCAATTGTTTGTTGCCTCTTATTTCTCATTAAGCACTCCATGTGATAGTTGGTTAGTTGATAGTGGTTGCACCAATCACATGACTTGTGATGAGAAGTTTCTTAAAGACCTTGATAGGTCATTGAAGTCAAGAGTGGGGATAGGAAATGAAGAGTACCTAAAAGTGAAGGGAAAAGGTACAATGACAATAGAGAGTTGTGATGGTTCTAAGTTGATTTCAGATGTTCTATTTGTACCTAATATTGATCAAAACTTGTCGAGTGTGGGGCAATTGGTAGAGAAGAGATTTGAGGAGATGTTTGAATGGGGAAGGTGTATGATCATTGACTCTAGTGGTAATGAATTGTTTAGAATCAAGATGTAGAAGAGTTTCTCATTGAATCCATTCTAGGAGGAGCAAGTTGCATTCAAGTGCTAGGTCAGTGACTTTGAATTGTCACATAAGAGGTTAGAGTTCATCACAAAGGTTTGCAGTTCATGCAGAAGAATGAGATGGTGTAATGGCTTGATCTTTACTAGTACTGGAAAATACAGTTTTAGAACCCCATTTCTGTAGACCTAGTCCATAAATATAAAATAAGAATATTTACATGGGTTAGTGTAAAAATATATTGAAGTTTGGTCATGTAGCACCCTATACCCGAACAAATCGTCGGATCTGAGCTATAGTGTGTCACATTCATTGTCAAAGCAACTACAATCAATTCACAACTAATATATACACTAAGTATGATAAAATCAAGCAATGAAAATTTTAATTTGCATATACCTTTATATGTATGCATATCCACTATATATATATTATTAGAATATAAAATATAACATTTGATTATAACATCATTCAACTACTACAAAACCTAACCTATTAGATACATGCCAAATATAAGTAATATTGAAAACTAAAAAATATGGTCGTGGCAGGGATTATGGATAGGATGCTGAAGCCGAAGCACGAAAATCTTGATTTAGATCTAACTTGCACATAGAGAAAACAATCTGTATGCTGAGTAAAGTATTCAGTAGTTTTTTTAAATAATCTCATTATAGATTCTATTCATATCTATTCTTTTTGACACAATGCCTAGAACTACCCATAACCCCTCCCCAGCACATAAATAGGAGGATAATGCTCTGCAGCACACTCGAACCCACGTCTTCATGCATTAGCAACAATGCCCATGCCAATTGAGCTAAGACTCAATCAGCTATTCAGTGGTTTTTTTATAATTTAAATAAATAATATTAAAATTAACAATTCTACCAAAATAAATGTGTATATCTATATGTCCATATCTACCATGTACTTATTATTATAACATGAAATTACCAAACTTAATATTCTTGATAGTAAACTTGTTGTGTGAACAAAATCGCACTTCTTCTTCCTGCTTCAATACAATTCATAGAGACAATTCATTATACTCATAATAATAATTCTAAACTAATTTGTAACACCTTGTAATCCAGTCGCAATTGTCATGTCCGATCACTACACCCAAACTATGGAATATTACCACAAATATTGGAAAATAAAACTTACAATTTATAGCAGTTAATTTCATTTAATCATCAAATCATGTCATAATTCCATTTATAATATGAAATATAACCAAACCCAAGTCTAAAATGAGCTTACGAAAAGCTCTAAGGTTAATCTAGGATCAAACAAGGACTAATTTGAAACTTTTACAAAATGAGGGATAAAAGTGCAAAACAGTGGTCACATAGACGTGTGTCCAGGTCATGTAACTCACTTTGGTTGTGTAGGTTAAAAGTCCCATTTTTCCAAAAGTCACACGGCCATGTAGTTAGGACGTGTAACAAACTGAGGTCGTGTAACAAACTGAGGTCGTGTGGATCAAATTTTTACCATATCTACAGTACTCACACTGGTGTATGGCCAACCCATGTGACAATCAAGAACCATGTGGCTAAACGAATCCTACATTTCAGTGGTCATACAGTCGTCTCACCAGCCCATGTGTGACACACGGCTGTGTTAGTTCAGGTGGTGCAAGAATGTGCCACTAAGTATCAAATTTCATGCCAAATCAAAATAATAGCTCAATAGGTGCACATTCGGTCTTTCAAACCTGCATAAAACCAATCTAAACACAAACTAATACATCCATTTAACCAACCATAATACCATAAAAGCTATTCCACATAAAAATAAAATTTTGCTAAGTTTAACAACTAATGTAATCATTAACCAGTCAACAAGACATACCAATCGTCTTAGCCCTTCAAACTCAACTAAAACATGTCATGTATTAACCTCCTAATCATCTAACTAATATGCGTTATTGACACCTTTTCACTACAAGGTTATATAAGCATTACAAGCTATTCAAGATCAAACACCATTCCTATATGCTTCAAATTATGCACAATACATACAAGACTTATAACAATTCATGTACCAAAGGCATCATTCATTTATACTAGTTAACATATTTACCTAGACTACTAAATTCAATCAGTATTGTAACTCTTCATACTATATTCAAGCCTATTTATAATTTACTTATACTTAACCAAATACGTACACCATCATCATAGTATATAAAAGCATGTAGACAAATGTTATACCAAGATAACACAACATTTAAGTCATGTCCTAAGATCACTAATTTTCCATACAAAGAATACATGTATTACCTAACAATTCCCCATCAATTTCATACTTCATATAAGTGTCACCCATCCCCAAAATTTCACATATATTAGTCCTATATACATACCATTTCTAACTTGTAACATTCTTAACTATTCTCATTTATATAATCATTCAAAGACAACCAACTTAATAAGGCATAATTTAGAATTTACCATACCATTTTCAATTCATCCACTCAATTATTCATTCAACCTATCATCAGTTCATACCATAATTGCTTACCTTGCCTATGCATACTTATTTAAAGTACTTAATTATTAATTTCTCCTACCACATAAAACATGTCTAAAACATATACAAATAACCATATACATCTTATCTTTCAACTTTAACATTCAATCCTACAATTCCTTATTAAGTATACATGTAATACTTTGATCAATTACTAATTAGTCCCATACCAATTCACTTCTCCTATTTACCAATTCACCTATATAAGTATTTTAAACATGGTCAAAACATACTTATACCAACAAGGCATTAATCATTTATGCCACATTACCATCCCAACTTATATAATTTTAGAATATCATTTATCAACCATAAAGCATATAATCAAATTATACTAACTTCTAAGTACTTATTCATATTTATCATACAATTCATAATTTACGATTCAATCCCTTTTAAGTTAATCAAAATTATAATCTAAACTAATAAACATTAAATATAATCAAACATATCATAAAATTTGTATAGTAAGTTCCATGTGAACTTACCAGGAAAAATCAGTGATAATTGAAGTATCAGGGACTTATCGCCAATTTTCCCTTTTTCCTCGAATATCTACCGATTGATTCATATCTTGATCATGCAAAGTTCGAAAGATTGAAACTCAATGGAGATTTTCTTCTTTTATTTCCATGGAGTTTTTGGTGGTGTAAGAGGAATAGAAAAAAATGTGGCTTTGTTTCTTTTCATTTCTTTATGTTTTATAAATATTATAATAATATAATTATAATAATAACATTATTTACACACAAATAATCACCTAACCGTCCGTCAACTTTTAAAATGGTCAAATTGTCATTTAAATCATTGCTTTAAATTAATTAGCCCTTTTAACAAATAAAAATCAATAGCAAGTAATTTTTACCATTTTAACGATTTAGTCCTTGTATTACAATAACTCACTAATTCAGCAAAATTACTTATCCAAAATTCAATTCACCTATATAGTAATTTCGTAAATATTTACTGAAAATAATTTTGGGCTTGGTGTACAAAAATGAAGTCCTGATATCTCGTTTTCCAACACTACTAACTTTAGAGTTGATACACTTGTACCTTATTTAACTATCCAATTAACAAAAAATAAATGACAAAATATTAATTAAATTTCATACTAACCTCATAAATATTAAATAATAATATTTACAGGCTCAAATATCAAAATTAGGGTTCCGAAACCATCGTTTCCAACACCCTAACTTTCAGGTCGTTACAGGTCAAGTGATTTCATCAATAAAATAGTTAAGTAAAACTCAAGGACTAAATTGTAAAAGTTAAATCACTATTGAGCTTTAATTAAGAAAAGCTTGATAACTTAAATAACAATTAACCAAAGGTCCAAAAGTGAAGGTTAGTAAGTTAAGATGTAACACCCTTAACCCAATTCGATTTGTCGGATCCAGATCTTGGGTATTATGACATGAATACAGGCAAAGCTTATTTTACTTATAAAAATTACAATTAGTTCACAAGTTAACTTCATACAGATTCAAACTAAAGTACACAAAAATATATATACAATAGGTAGATACAACTGCAGCACATGATAATTTAAGTACAAGGATATCTAATTTGAAATCCTAATCTATTACAGTTACCCCAAGATATGATTTTCTAAGTAACATTTTAGACTTCGAACATGTCACCAAACTTGCTTTGTATGCATAATAACCCGATACACCAATTCGTTCGACACAGTCCTGACATCGTCCCTCTTGGCGCATACTCATATTTAACTTGAAACACAAAGTGTAACACATGTAAGTTCATAAGAACTTAGTGAGAAATAAGATTTTATACCTTAGTCATCGTTTCCATAAAGTTCCAGGTAGTTCATCATCAGTAGCTTCTCTTCTTTCATCATCCACTATCTATCACAATGAGTGTCACACAAATTGCAAAACATTTTCATTCATTCTATCTGTTATATCCTAGTCTGAATCCATTACCATCATATATCAATAACTTCATTCTCTTAGGAATTTCTTTCACTCATCTTGATCATGGATCCTTACTCATATTCTTTACAAACCATTACTCAAAATTGCTTTTCACACTTAACCTTAACTTATACTACTCTTTTCTATTACTGTTTACAGACAAATGTTGTTCTCTGAATTATCAAACGCATCCATTATTCAGATTTGTTCTTCAATGAAAGCTCATCCATCTCGTTATCTCTTCAAACTATCATCTTCAATCGTTTCTTGAATTTACTTAGTCCTTACCTTGAAATCATCAAACACTCTAGCTCATTCTAGTCTTTTTAGTCGTGACTAAAAGTCATGCAGGATACACCATATCGCTTCATACGGAGTCCACCACAAAGGCTAATCTTTCATAGCTCATCACAAAGGTTTATTCCTTCATAGTTCGCCACAAAGGCTTATTCTTTCATAGTTTGCCACAAAGGTTTATTCTTTCATTGTTCGCCACAAAGGCTTATTATTTCTTGATGTGTTTACGACATGGATTTGCCTAAACTCAAAAGACGTGAGGTTTGCCCATTATCGTCCTAGGACACGCAGAGAACCCCATTAGGTAATCATTATCCTTTAATTCCTTTCAAAGAGGCCACGGCCATGAGCTTTTCCTTCAGAGGATTATATTAGTGTTCATGTTTTTAGTCTCAACAGACCCCTTTAGACTCCATGGCGGTGAACAAACACAGACTCACTTGACAGGCTTTGCATGCATTGTCTTCATTTAAGACCTAACACTTTAATTCTCTAACGTACACCCAAACTAACTTTCAACTCATAGCATACAATTAAGGCTTAAAGATACAACCATACTTTGACATCAGTACCCATACACTATCTATTTCACATTCATGCATACAAAACTCAACATAAGAATTACCCATGCACCAATCATCATACATTCAGACTCATCTAATCCTTTTTTCAAATGCACAAACAATCTTCATCACCAATAACCTATATATTTCAATCAGATTACCAGATCATAACTTATAACACACTTACTTAGTAGAATTATTGACGTTCGTCTTAAGGATTCACCTAAAAAGTTTATCTTTTTGCACTTAGACCTTACTTGCATACTCATCAATCCACTTTTAAGTCATGAAAGTTTTGCATATACTATCCTTGCTCTTGCATCATTTTTCCTAAGTTTTACTCGTCCACTAAACACTCTAAGTCTATCACTGTTCAATAAATCTTACGCATACGATTCACAGATAGGAACCATAGTGGAGACTCACTTGACACCCACTTACAGCAGCTTGAACGCCAGATCCAAACATCTAACTTGAAATGAGCAACCATCACTACTCAAATAACATAGAAACATCATCAAAACCCATTCATATACATTTTACCATCTTCTCAAACATTGACAACCCCAATACAAAGCCCATTTTTCCTTTTGTCTTACTATTCACCAAAGTTAACAGACTTACTCTTCAGGATTCCACATGTAGAACTGAAATACTCACCCAATATATGATGAAATCTCCTACTTCAGATCTGATCTTCAATTCTAGCTCAAAGATAGCAAATTGTATTCAACTTCCAAAGGAAGCATAAAGCAACATCCTAATGGGAGGAAGAAGAAAAACTCATTTTCTCAAGATCATTTAACTAATATATATTTACAGATAAGACTCATGTTCCCGAAGTGAAACTTGACACGTGTCATGCTCTTTCAAAAATATCTTCATTAATGGTCTACAGTTGTAAGTGCGATTATAAATAAGAATCCAATATGGACAATATCCAGTTACCTTAACCAAAGGGTTACAAACCACTACACTTACAATGCAACTAACACAGTAACTCTCATAACATGGCATACTACGCCTTAGGCGAGTACTCCTTCCCTAGTTGTAGACACCCGTTTTTATCCGAGCTCGATTGGAGGCCTATTAAAATTTTGTTCTCTTGGACCGTTTGAAGCCCACCCGGTTTTGGTCTATTTGAGACCTTTATTTTTTCTTTTCTGTTTTCTTCTTTCCTTTTTGGGCCTTTCAAAGGCCCAAATTATTATTATCGTCACTACTATTACTATTATTAAATACTATTATTATCATTTTTTACAAATAAGCAAGATTAAAAAAATATATAAACATGAAAAGAAAATTAAAAAGGAGGAGTTTTTTCATTAATTTTGTTCTTAAAAAAAAGGTTTAAAAAAAACACAACAACTTCAAGCATTGTATTTCCTTTTTTTTTTCTTCTATCCTTTTTTTTTCGCCATAGGCATGTCATGAGGGATTGGATTTTGGGTTCCGATGAAGGGGACGTCACCAGACCATCGGTCCTCCGCCCCTAGGAGCCCCCAAAATTTTCATTTTTTCCTTCCCCTTTCTAAAATAAAGGTTTTTAAAAAAAACTTGATTTAGGAAAAGTTGTAATTTTTTAAAAAAAAAACAGAGTTTAGATTTTGATAAATAATATTTTATTTTATTTTAGTTATTTTAAAAGAAAATTTAAATTTTTAAAATAAAGTTTTAATTTTGTTTTCAACTATTTCAAAGTAAAAGCTTTAATCTTTAAGAAAAATAATGTTTTTTTTAAAATAAAAGAGAAAGTTTAGATTTTGAAAAATAAAAATATAGTTTTTTAGTCATTTTAAAGGAAATTGTAAAATTTTAAAACAAAGTTTTATTTTTTTTGAAACTATGTAAAAATAAAAACTTCAAACTTTAATAAAATTAGTATTTTTTTTTAAAAAAAAAAAGGAGAAAGTTTAGATTTTGAAAAATAAAAATATGTTTTTTTAAGTCATTTTAAAGAAAAGTTTAAAATTTCAAAACAAAGTTTTAATTTTTTTTTAACCATTTTGAAATAAGCTTTTGACTTTTAACAAAACTAATATTTTTTTCTAAATAAAACTTTGATTTTGCAAAAAACATCAAAAACATTCCGGCCACTGTACGCAGCGGCTCCACCACCAGAGGCCGGAGAGCCATTGGGCTCTCCGGTGGTGGAGCCATGGCCAACATAGAAGTTGGAAGAGAAAGAGGAATAGGTTTTTTTTATAGGTGCCAAAAATGGGTAATTTATTCTCACCTTCTTACTTTTTAAATTTACAAAAAATACCTCATTTTTTGCAGCACCGCCCTCGCTCTCTGACCTATTTACACCTGTAACCTTTTTATTTATTTAAACATTCAATTTAATCCGAAATTTAAAAATTAAAAAAAAATTAATTGCTACATCAATCATCTGTCTTCCACATTTCTTTATCTTTTAGTCCTAAAATCAAGTTATGTCATTTTTTTCCATCTTTAATAAATAATTTACACTTATATCTTCAATTTCACTTGCATTTATACTTTATATATTTAATGTTAATTATGCACTATATTTTAATGTTTTATATTTATTCACACTTGTATAATTTTTATTTATTCTTGTTTCATTTTTATTTATTTTCATGTCTATTTATATTTTTTTTACACATTCCCCTTACATACATTTTAATATTATTTATTTATGTTACCTTGAATCTTTTATTGTATTATGAACAAGGTGTAATATTGTTGTTATTATTATTATCATCATGTTAAGGTCTTATTTATTTCATTTATTTCATTTTTCTTTTATTATTGTCATTTTGAAAGAGTTTTAATTTTTCATTAACTTTAGCCAATTTAATTAATTTTCCTATTTTATTACTATCCGTTTAAAAGATGGAACTTTAGGTCATTTTTCCATTCTATAATTGTTGACATGAAGTTAGTTAAGTAGGTATTATATTTTAATGAAACCATAAGGTTTTTACATTTGGATTTAGGTTAGTCCTTAAGATCTTAAGATTTAGGTTCGTCCTTAAGATCTTACTTACCATTTACCTTAGAAAAATTATAAATAATATGTAAGATTTTTTTTAGGGTTTTAAATTAGTTTTAAATATCGTATAGGATTAGAATCTTAAGTTAATATGTAAATTTTTTTAGGACTTTATTCAAGATTAAAACTAAAGATTTTTGTAGGTGAATTGTAAATCATGAGTACGTCTTTCTAAGTATTTTATTTTAGAAATTTTTTAAGAAAGCTAATAAATGTTATTTAAGATTTATTATTTAAGGATTTTGATGAATTTAAATCTTAGATCAAGAATTTTAAAGTAAGATAAATCATAAAATCGACATAGGATACTTTCGTAAGATCTTGATAGCTTCAATGTTATTAACTAAATCTTTTAAAAATAATAACAATAAAAGATCGAATAAGTTGTAGATGTATTTTAATATTTCTCTTAATTCATTGGTAATTTCTAGGTTTTTTTAGAATTCTAAAATAGAATTAATTTTAGGAATTGAAGGTATTTTACTAGAATTATTTAGGTATCCTTTAGGGCTCCCGTTAAAAGTAAAAATCTCTAATTTAAATTTCAGATTAGATAAGTTTGGTGAACACATCTTAATCGAACTACAAGTAAACCGGAGGTGTTTCCTTTACAGTTTTTATTTAATATCTTCATAAGATTTTAGCTTAGATTAAGACATTCATATGCTTAAATAAAAAAAATCTAGCTCTTAAGACCCCGTAGGACTATCCCCGAATAGGTGTTATAGGGGTGTTATAACCTTCCCCATACGTAACTGTACTCCCGAACACGAAATTTGGTGATAAGATCGAGTCTAGATTTTTAGGATTTTTTCGTATTATTAATTCTAGATTTTTAGATGATATGTGGCTAACCAACCTAGCCCTAATTGGTTAGTGGTGACTCTACGTAATTTAGTCCTTCCATGTCTAGCTTTGCTTACTAGGCCCCCTACTCTTATGTAGACAATGTTATGACACCTAGGCAACTCCATTGGGGACGTTAGTGAGTTGACTTACTTAGGTTTAAGAGCTAGGTTTCTTAGTACTTGTGCATATTAGATTTATTTATTCGGACATAAATTTGTTTAATTGTCTAATGTCGTTTTAAATTGTTGAATATGTGTTAAACATTGATTTATTTGTTCATTTCATTTACTTATCCTTTTTTAATATGAATTCCAATGTGTTTGTTTATTCTTTTATCGATAAAATTGATTAATGTGTATGTCGGTTGTACCGTCGTGGGGCGGCTATAATTATAATTCATGTTGCATTTTGCTTTCGATCCTACACCCGAGCCTATCCCGTTTAGGAGGAGTAGCCTTAGGCTTTCATGTGACAATATGTCACCACATAAGTTTAAGGACTACTCCATGGTTAAGATGGACATAGATGTTCATGTAGCAAATGCTACCATGTACACTATGAAAGTCTCACCACTCAAGGGCCAACCCTTTTTAAAAGGGGAACGCATCCCTATGGGTGTCATATTTAAGTCTTGGGTTCCCCGTGCATTATAGTCAGCCATAAGCCAACATGTAATGACCATTTTAAATGTGAAACCTAGACATAAGAGTTGTACCTTACCCCTCAAAATAATACCCTATAGGACTTCAGGAGCATTTATTCGTATGTTTTGTGTTTGAATTTTTTTCTGCGCAATGCTTTATGATTTAATTTCTCATTTTTTCAATTGACTTTATTTTTTTACTGAATTTGTTTTTCTTGTGTCTATGTCTCTGTAACACCCCAAACCTAGCCTAGAAGTTAGGCCCGAATTTGGCGTGTCACATTGAAGTGTTTTTCGAAAATCATGTTTTCATTAAAAACCCTTCTTGAAATTTCAAACTTCTTGCCATTTAAAACTTGTATAAAACCTTAGTTTGTGTTTATTTATTTTCAATCGTGGTTTATTAAAAAGTTATTACCTTCAAAACCTTATTATTAAAGAAAGCTTAATTTAAAGCAAATGATCTAAGAGAATGTGATATTTAAAAATTGAGGTGCGGAAACGTAATGTTAGAAAATAGTTATTGTTTTGGAAAACCGTGTTCTACTTCTAGCAGATATAAATCACAATCACATCAAATCCCAAATTTAAAATCCAAAAATTATAGAGGCCTTATTACAACCCGAATCAAAATCAAATTGCTTAAGTAAATGAGCAAAACAGAATAAAACAAGTTCAGTTGTGTGGCCCTCTCCGAGTCCCTCACAGCTCTGAACCGTCTAATGCTAGGGATTACCTGAAAGGTTAGAAACGGGGTGAGTTTACGAAAACTCAGTGTGTAATCCCCTTATTAAAGAAACAGAATCAGTCTAGGCCTGAGCCCTTAACAGTAATAGTATCAGTGTGGGCCTTAGCCCATTACGATAATGATGGCAAATAGCCTTAGCCTCCATCAGCCTCGGTTGGGCCTGAGCCCATATCAAATAGCACATAACACATAGATCTGGGCTTAAGCCCATCTCAATATCAGAATCAGTATATGCAATGCATAAATACCCATACCAACCCTGCGCTCCATCTTCTGTCCAACCCTACACTCTTGTAGGGATTAAATCGACCCACCCATCCCTACACTTGTTAAGTGGCACCGGTTGCGGCACTAACCAATATTGTAGCAGAGCTGCCAATCACATAATCGGCTTAAAGCTATCGGTTGGTCCCCAATCGTCTTATGCGACCCGTGCGACCCTCACATATCAATCACTTCCTCTAAACAAGATCCCAACCCCATGCAGTATTTTTGTATACAGTATGCCATGCTCAGAATCAATCATATCGATCACAGTTAAGTCAATCAAACCATATCACAAATCAGTCATTTACCTTGGAGGGGTAAAATAATCATTTACCCTCTAAAGGCATTATGGTCATTTAATAACCTTTTCGAAGGTCTACAGTCGCCTCGAGCGATACAGATAACCTAAATGGTCATAACAGTGTAAATGGGCCCAAGGCCCATATTCGGCCAAAGTGGGCCCACACGCACGTGTGGCCCATTTAGCCCAATTTCAGTCACGGCTATACGAACTACATAGCTCAGTCAAGTATTTGCCACTTAACGTAGATTTTATCCGTGTGGGGCCCACGAGCCCTTTGGGCCCACACGACCCATTTCAGCCCAACGTGGCCCATAACGCCCCAAGAGCACGAGAACGCTCGTGGTGGCCTCTACAGTCTAATCCATATTGTAACAGCCCAAAATTGACCCTAGTCGGGAAGTGGTTTCGGGACCACAAAACCGAGTCATAAAAATAATTAATTTCCATATTCTATGCTTATTATGTGTGTACATGAGTATGTGGAAGTTTCATTCTCCAATTTTGCCAATTGCATGAGAAATTATTAAATAGGGATTGATATGAGACATGGTGAAAATATGATAGGCTAATTTAAAATGGTCTATTAATGCATGTTGCGAAAATGATGGGTTTGCATGTCAAATTACCCAAAATTTGAGCTAGTGGTTGGCCATGCTATGGGTGGAAACATGTTGGGAACATGTTGGCCTAGTGAGGTATGTAGGAAAAAATAAAATAAGGAATATGGGTAATAAAGAAAGGAAAAACAAAAAAAATGAGTGGTTGTTTCCCCCCCATTGCCGTGAGCTAAAGAAAGGAAAACAAAAATTTTGTTCATCCTTTTTCATCCTCTTTAGACCAAAAATTCTAAGGGAGGAGGAAGGAGTTCTTGCTTCATGTTTGGTTTGGAAGAGAATTAGGAGGAAGTTTGGCCATGCATGTAACTAGATTGAGGTATGTTTGATATTATTCTTTGAGATTCATGTATATTTTAAGTTGTAAGTTTGAAATCTACCTAGCCATGGTTCAAACTTTGTTAAATGATGGAGATGATATTCGGCCATGCATGTTACATTCTTGGTTGGTATTTTGATGTTTGATGTTGTGGTGATGAGGCATGAAGATGAGTTAAGATTTGGCCTAGGTGGAGTTGTGTTAATGCCATTGCATGCTAAATATGAAGCTTGTTAATGATGCATGTGATGGTGGATTGATGATTCTTGAATCTCTTTTTTTTTTAGCATTTTTGAGTGAGCACATATGTGCATTGGTTGCTAGATGGGGAAGAATCGGCTAGCAAGTTGTGTGCTAAGGCCGAATATAATTTTTGTAGGTTAATGAGTAATGCATGTGCTAAATTGATGGAAAGGGAGAGGATGCTTTACTAGTGTATAAATGATATAAAGATTTTAGAAATTATTTTTGGTTAGGTGTATGTATGATTAGGTATATTCGGCCATATGAGTAAATATATATAGATGATGTTAAATTTGATTATGTATAATGGGCCATATAGGGTACACATTGTGATATTAACTTTGATTCTCCATAATTGATCAAGTGGGTGATTAGTAAGGGTGATTGCCGAATATACTAACATACATATGCATGTGTAATTGGATTGTAAATAATTAGCAAGGCAGTTAAACTAGTTGATTTATTGATTAAGCTCAAGGAGTTAAAGGAGGAGAATCGAGCAAAGGC
The DNA here is from genome assembly GCF_007990345.1 of Gossypium hirsutum. NCBI lineage: Eukaryota > Viridiplantae > Streptophyta > Magnoliopsida > Malvales > Malvaceae > Gossypium > Gossypium hirsutum. The sequence continues at coordinate 35,515,400 of NC_053449.1, forward strand.
AAAGAAAAGATCATCGAGTAGCCGAGTTGGAACCATCTTACCCAACACAAGTAAGTCATTAAGCATATCTTTGGTATTGATTTAAAGGATCGTAATACCTATACCATTGTGTTTAATGAGATGAAATGTATACAAATATATATGTAAGTAGAGATGAAATTTGTCGAATGTAAAAAGGAAGTGAAGCCTATTGAGTGGCTGGTTTTCGGCATTAAGTGTGCGGGCAATAAGTGTTCACGGTCATGAGATTGGCACTAAGTGTGCGGGTTTAAATTGTACAGCACTAAGTGTGCGAGTTTAAAGTACATGGCACTAAGTGTGCGCGGTTGATTATTAAGCACTATGTGTGCGAACCCAATATATATTTTCTATAAATTATTTACATTAAGGGTGCGACCTTACCAAGTCGATTTTGGACAGCGGGAAAGGTAAGTGTACGAACTTGAAATGCATGGCACTAAGTGTGTGAGTTTAAAGTGCATGGCACTAAGTGTGCGCGGTTGATTATTAAGCACTATGTGTGCGAACCCAATATATATTTTCTATAAATTATTTACATGAAGGGTGCGACTTTACCGAGTCAATTTTGGACAGCGGAAAAGGTAAGTACCTTGAGTTCATGGCTAATAGGCGCTATGTTTATATTTGGAGTTGAGCTTGGTAAGTTTTGAACCTATGTGACGATTATAGTTGAAGTCACGTACATAAGGTTCATTGTGGAATAGGTGAAAGTTCGTTTAATTGTATGATTATAACGAAAATAAAATGATGTATGAAAGGCCAATGTAGGACTTGGTATGAGATTGAACCATAGGGTTTAAGGAACTATGGTATAGTTTGGTATGGATGGAGTACTTAACCTCATTTCATTGTTTCCTGTTGTGATAATTTTATTAATGGATGGTTGTGGAATGCTTATGGCTTGCTGAGTTATATACTCATTCGGTGTTTGCTTGTCGCCTATTCTAGGTTTCTTGGACTCGTCTCTTTTTGTGTGATCGTGCCGTCGTCGAAGTCATCACACCGGCTAGCAAGTTTTGGTACTTTCTTCTTAGTCGGCTTAGGAGAACATTTCGGCATGTATAGGCTATTATGTTGTGTTTGAACTTTGGTATGTAAACTTTTAGCCATGCGAAAATGGCATAAATGTTCGGTTGGGTTTGGTTTCATAACGATAGGTCGTAAATCTTGATAATTCGACCTTTTTATGCCATATGTCATGGTTGATTATTTTGGTGTTAAAATTCATGATATGGCAATAGTGTAGTAGGGGGATGTTTGACAATGATTAGCCTTTGGCATGGCTAGTCATGATCATAATTTGTGATATGTATGACGAATTACTAGTTAGATCAAGGAGAAATCACGAAATGGGCATAGTTGCTTTCGTAATAGATGCTGGCAGCAGCAGTGACGTGAGATTGAAAAATCACTAAAAATATTAGGAGTGGAATTAATTGATGAATAAATTATAATTAGGAGTGGAATTAATTGATGAATAAATTATGTATTCGAAGCTCGATGAGTCTATTTTCATATAGAAGCAACGAAAAGATCATATGGACAGTATGTTAAGAGATATTCAGGTTCTCGTGAGACAGGGCCAGAACGGTTTCTGGATCCCCTGTTCCGACTTTAGAAATTCATTATAAATTAACTAGAGACAATTAGAAGTCATACCATATATGGATAGATTTCTCTCTGAGTCTAGTTTCTATAGAAACAAACGGAATCAGTATTGAAGCTCTGTGCAGGGAGATATCCAGGTCGTAATGCGCAAAGGTCAGTGTAGTCAATCCCTGTAACATGGGAGACTTTGACTAATAAACTGTACTAATTGGCCCGACCAAAAATTCTAGAAAAAAATATGTAGATGGGCATATGAGTCTAGTTTCCGGGAAAAATCACGAAACTGATTTTCGAGTTGTGAAACTCAAGATATGATTTTTAAAGCGACTAGTACGCAGAGTGGCAGTGTCTGAGAAATATTTTTATAAAGGGTTTAAGTCTGCTAACACCTCGTGTTCGACTCCGGTGTCGGTCTCGGGTTCGGGGTGTTACATTTTATAACACCCCTATCCCGTAACCATCGCTGGAATAGCACGAAGCGTTACTAGAAAATTTGGAAGCAGATCAAAACAGTAAAATTTTGAACATTTTTTTTTGAATAAAGATTGTTCATTTAATTAAATTTCTAAACACAAACAAAGATCAAACTTATAACTTATAAAAGTAGACTTCCAAAAGATGCCATATTCGCATGGCTTATAAACAATAGTTACGATATCATTCTAGTATAATATATCCTATACATGCCATAAGCTAAATCCAAATCACAAGGTTTCCATAATAGTAGATAGTGTGATGAAGTGCTGACGATCCCCGAGCTGGTAATCAGAGTCCGCAATCTATAAAACAAAGACAAAAGACAAACAGAGTAAGCTTACATAAGCTTAGTAAGTCTTAAGTAAAACGATAATTTTGTAGAATCAAATTCAATTATCATTTATCACTCGATTTTTTTTTCTAATCAACGAAGTCAATCTAGAGCTCCATAATGAACTATAATTTCAATAACCACATCATTTAGTTACCACAAATTATTTCATGGTAATGACCAAAATGGTCAAATATTCATATGCTCACAAGGCACACTTAGCTCATAATTACACTCCAATCTAAATGCCTCTATTATAGTTTAATCGAATACATTCTTATGGCATAACACATTGGCCAAATGTATCATAGTCACATGGACTGTGGTCACATTTGCATTCATACACTTATTCACATATGCATCGCTTTGTATACTTTTGATCTAATCCGAATTGAAAATCACATACAAGTACCTGATACATACTTGGCCAACTTAATGTACTGAACATCTTTAACTGTCGTTTCATTACTAAGCCTCACCGTCTTAAACCTTGTAGAAACCCCGTTTAACAATATCAAGAGATCTCACCATTCCGTCAAATAGTTCAAACCTCATGCACGCATATATAGTTTATCTATTTCTTCCAAATTTGATTCACATGGTCTTTCGCATCTAGAAACCTCATATCTACTTCTAATTCAATCAATCAAACTAAAACATAATACTTTTACCACGTTTAGTTTCCATATTTAGAAGCACATAGTAATATCATAATCTATCATGAATAGATTCATAGAGTCACTACTCATTTAGCATAACATATACTCTTTCAATAATCATAATCACTTGCTCAAACGTACTCGTTTCATGCATATACATGAATATATATATAAACTTAAGGACTGACATTTTCGAGCACCTTAAAGACACATTTGGAAAATTTGAAGAACCATTCGAACAGCCACATTTGAACATATTAAAGACAACTAAATTTTTGTCTTGTTTTGGACAACCGTACAGGTCAGCAAGGAATATATTAAACTACACCTAACATGTTTATTTCATCATGCTTTGAACAACAATAAAAACCATTATGAATTATATTAAATCAACTCTTTAACACATTCGAACAACTTAAAATACATCATTCGAATATCATAAATCACAACTTTCCGACACCATAAATTGCAGCATTTAACACCTAAATTTTTAGCTTACTAACATCATAAATTCATATCCATTTGGACATCATTAGTTAACATTTAACAATTTAGTTTCACATTGTTCAGATCATTTTAATTTCCTGATCACTTGGATGATCTTTAATTATTATTTGGACAACAATAAACAACCATCGATCATACTACCTAAATTGGTAAGAAATTAAACAGGATGTATGCAAACTGCATGCTTCAGCAGCTCCCTCGACAGCTAAAAATTTCACTAAAATTTCACTTAATTCCATCACTCATACCAGCATAAAGATGCAACAAAACAACCAAGAAAGAAAAGGTAAAGAACTCACTATCATTTATTTAATTAATTAAATAACATATGCAATTGTTGCATATTTGGCAAGTTTAAAACATCTTTAAACAGGGAAATTAAATGCTGAAAGTCCAGCATTTGTATAGAGGCCAAAGTTGGCATTTAACCTCTCAAAATTCCCTATTATTTCAATCAGTAGCAGTCCATCTCCTCAACAGATTTAAGTATATTTAGTTTAGCAATTTCATACTTAAAATTTAGCATTCTTAAGAACGGTCATCAATAATTAACTCAGCATTTAATCTCTTCAGTTTTTCTTTTATCCTGAATAGCATATACATTAATTTCAAACGAAAGGAAAGGTATAAGAATTTAGGAGAATACCATGCTTCAAACGAGCTGTTGATCAAGTCTGTCAAGCTTTCCAGCTTTCAAACTTAATAAATTTCAGCGTTTGAACATCATTTATTTACCATTCAGACATCATAATTTACAGAATATAGCACTCCAAATTTCTAGATTCCAAACATATCAAATTTCAACATTTATTCAATAGCATATGCAAACTTTAATAATTTCAACTGACTGTTTTCACACATCATAAAGTTCATTCATTTGCACCAAGTTAATTACTGATAAATTAACTCAATACTGCAATATTTAATCATAAATCTAATAGCCACAAACATCATTTTCTTTTCTTTTCTTTTTTTTTGAATTTCTCTAGCTAGCAGCAATTTAAATTTCATACAATTTAATTCCTTACTTCCCTTCGACATATAAAGCCTCTTTTTCTTTTTAGCTTCAACATTAATGTTGAGACATAAAAAAAATTGATTTTTTTTACAGCATTATGATCATGATGAACAGTCTTAAATCTCCATATTTAAACTCCTCAACAAGCTCAAATCGAACAGCATGCATGTTAAATTCAACCATCTTTTTATTGTGCTTATTTCACCACAATGCAATACACACACAAACCGAACAATAGCTCCACTTAAATTATATCATTAAATTCTCTTTATCAATTGAATAACCAAGGTATAGTTCCAATAACTTCAAGCCAAAATCAACAATTTTTAAGTAATGGAATGCACAAAAATTTTAAAGATTTGGATTCAAGAACTCACCAAAAATTCATTCAATTGGGTAGCTAACTAATAAATTTATTCCTTCCCTTTTCTATAGTGCTATCCTTCCCATCCTTAACGTTTGTTATCAAAATAGATATGCTTAGCATGCAATAATGGCAGCTCTCAAAGGTATTCTACTTCCCCATTTTTCCCTATCGAACACCTCGGAGAAATAAGAAGTTTCCTCCTTTTATTTTATTATTCATTTTCATTTCACTTACTAACCAAAAGAACTACAAACTAACAAGAATGAAGATGAAATAAACTTACCAGCCAAATTCCACATCAAGCCTAACCTTACATGAGCTCATTTCCTTTCTTGTTCCTGCCTTGTCCTTCTCCCTTAACAAGTTTATTGAGGAAATCGACCCCAAATAACGCTTGAAAGCTTAAACTCCCATTACAGTTTCGTCTTCTTCCTATCCCTCCTGTTTCTAATTTTGCATGCTATTTCCCAAAGGAAACTTTCCCTTTTTTTTTCCACCAATTGACCGAACAGTCCCCCCCCAAAAAAACCATCTTTCACTCTTCTCTTTTTTTTATTTAATTCATGTTTTCAAATTATAAACTATTAAATATTATTTACTAAATATAATATACACATAATGCCAAAATCATAACATCATTACCATCCACTAATGTTAAAAGTGGGCCATTTGACATGCAAGTCCACAACTTTAGTAATTTAACATTTTAATCACTTGGACATTTGCCTATCATATTTTTAAAGTTTCTCAAATATGTCCTTTTTAGCTAATTTCACATCCAAATGACAAAATTAAAACATGAAATTTTTACACATACTTATTCACAAATAATAAGCATAGAATATAATAATTAATTATTTTTGTGACTCGATTTTGTGGTCCCGAAACGACTTTTCGACTAGGGTCAAATTAGGGGTGTCACACATTTGATTGGTATCAGAGCCATGGTTTAGTCAGTTCTAGGACTACCATAGCACGTATGAGTCTAGCTATACATGCCGAATGTTAATGTTTAACTGTGTGATGACTTCTGACGGTTAAAATTTATGTTTTGATTAGTAAATGGATCCCGGTGTAGAGAGAACCTTGGCGGATGACATTGAAAGTGTAGTGGCTGCTCCAACACAAGGGACACCGCCTGTTGAACCTCAGTCATCTACGAATAATCAAGGTGAGGGGGCTAAACAAGCCTTCTTTACCATGATGAATGAGTGGGTCGCGCAGTATGCCCGAACCAATCCGGCTGTCCAACAATTCCCGGATTTGAATAATCCACCCCCGGAGCCAGTAATGCCATCAGTTACTGATCCTGTGAGGCTGAGTAAGCCACCTGTAGACTTGATTAGGAAGTGCGGGGCTGAGGAGTTCAGGGCCATAGTTATTGATGATGCTGAAAGGGCCGAGTTCTGGCTTGATAATACCATTCGGGTGTTTGATGAACTGTCATGCACACCCGATGAATGTCTAAAGTGTGCTATATCCTTGTTGCGGGACTCAGCCTACTATTGGTGGAGGACCCTGATTTCCATAGTCCCAAACGAACGAGTAACTTGGGACTTCTTTCAGACGGAATTTCGAAAGAAATATATTAGTCAACGGTTCATTGATCAAAAGCGTAAGGAATTCTTGGAACTCAAACAAGGCCGTATGACAGTATCTGAATACGAACATGAATTCGTAAGACTCAGTAGGTATGCCCGGGAGTGTGTAGCTGATGAGGTTGCTATGTGCAAAAGATTCGAAGAAGGATTGAATGAAGATTTAAAGCTACTAATGGGTATTTTGGAAATAAAAGAATTCGTAACACTAGTCGAACGAGCCTGCAAGGCGGAAGAACTTGGAAAGGAGAAGAAGAAGGCTGAATTTGAAGCTAGAGACTATCGTAAAAGATCGACGGGTAAAGCTCCGTTCTCAGCCGTAAAGAAGTTCAGGGAGGACACTAATAAGTCGAGGACGACTGCGGGAATTTCCATCAGAGCAAGACCATCGACGGACTCCCGAGCTACTTCGGTAGCTAGTGTGGGCAATAATCGTCTAGAGAAACCTGAATGTCCCCAATGTGGAAGACGACACATAGGTGAATGTTGGGGTAAGTCTATTAACAGGGCCTGTTACGGATGCGGTTCGAAGGACCACTTCATTAGAGATTGCACGGAGCTTGATGAGAAGAATAAGATTCAAGGTGCAAGACCTAGTGGAGTGACAACTAGAGGTAGACCACCGAGAATTTTAGGAGGTAGGGGTGGTAGTCAGAGAGGGACCTCTGATACGGCTGTTCGAGTCGAGAACCGTACTCCTGCTAGAGCATATGCCATTCGCGCACGAGAGGAGGCATCCTCCCCTGACGTCATCACTGGTACCTTCACTCTCTTTGATACTAATGTGATTGCATTGATTGACCCTGGCTCTACTTATTCATATGTATGTGAAACCTTAGCATCCAGTAAGACTCTACCTGTTGAGTCTACTGAGTTCGTAATTCAGGTGTCAAATCCCTTGGGTCGTTATGTGCTTGTCGACAAAGTGTGTAAGAGATGTCCCCTAGTAATTTGAGGTTCTTGTTTTCTGGCGGACTTGATGCTTTTGCCGTTTGATGAATTTGATGTTATTCTTGGTTTGGATTGGCTGACCGCCCATGATGTGGTTGTGAATTGCAAAAGCAAGACTATTGATTTGAGGTGCGCAAATAACGAGGTAATCCGAGTTGAGTCTACGGATTTGGAGGGGTTGCCAGCTGTAATATCAGCAATGTTGGCCCAGAAATATGTAAGAAAAGGATGTGAAGCATACCTTGCGTATGTACTTGATGATAAAGAATTAGAAAAGAAACCCGAATCTGTGCGGGTGGTTTGTGAATACCCGGATGTTTTTCCTGAAGAATTACCGGGTTTACCACCTGTTCGGGAGGTAGAGTTTGGTATTGAGCTTGTACCTGGGACTACGCCGATTTCGATAGCTCCGTATCATATGGCACCAACCGAGTTAAAAGAGTTGAAAGCTCAGTTGCAAGAATTGACGGATAGAGGTTTTGCTCGACCAAGTTTCTCACCTTGGGGTGCACCAGTATTGTTCGTGAAAAAGAAGGACGGAACCATGAGGTTGTGCATTGACTATCGTCAACTGAATAAAGTGACGATAAAGAACAAATATTCGTTGCCGCGCATCGATGATTTGTTCGACCAACTGAAGGGAGCCTCAGTGTTCTCAAAAATAGATTTGAGATCGGGCTATTATCAGTTGCGAATTCGAGATTCGGACATACCCAAAACTGCCTTCAGGACGAGATATGGTCACTACGAGTTCTTAGTGATGCCATTTGGGCTCACTAATGCCCCTGCGGTATTTATGGATTTGATGAATCGGATCTTCAGACCATATTTGGATCGGTTCATAGTTGTGTTCATTGATGACATCTTGGTCTATTCAAGAGATGAGACCGAACATGCTGAACACCTGAGACTGGTGTTGAAAATTTTGCGGGATAAGAAGTTATATGCTAAGTTCAGTAAGTGTGAGTTCTGGTTAAGAGAGGTTAGCTTCTTGGGTCATGTGGTATCCGCATCGGGTATTCGAGTTGACCCGAACAAAATCTCAGCCATACTTAACTGGAAACCTCCGAGAAATATTACTGAGGTTCAGAGCTTTTTGGGACTCGCCGGTTATTACCGACGATTTGTCAAAGGTTTCTCGATGATAGCCACACCAATGACGAAGCTACTTCAGAAGGATGCTAAGTTCGAATGGACGGAGAAATGTCAGAAAGGCTTCGATCAACTGAAAACTCATTTGACTGAAGCTCCAATTTTAGTGCAACCCGAATCAGGCAAAGAGTTTGTCATATATAGTGACGCATCCCTACTTGGGTTGGGTTGCGTATTGATGCAAGAAGGTCGAATTGTGGCCTATGCGTCGAGACAATTAAAGCCACATGAGAAAAATTATCCGACCCATGATCTTGAACTAGCTGCCATCGTATTTGCTTTAAAAATATGGCGACATTACTTATTTGGTGAAAAGTGCCATGTATTTTCGGATCACAAAAGTCTCAAATATTTGATGACTCAAAGAGACTTAAATTTGCGACAAAGACGTTGGCTTGAGTTGTTGAAAGATTACGAGCTTGTCATTGATTACCACCCGGGAAAGGCTAATGTGGTTGCGGACGCCTTAAGCCGGAAGTCATTGGTTGCTTTATGAGCAATGAATGTGCATTTGTTTGTTCTACCTGACAATGTGTTAGTTGCTGAATTAAAAGCCAAACCATTATTGATTCATCAAATTCGTGAAGCCCAGAAAGTTGATGATGATTGTTTGAGGTTCAGAAGTCGTTTGTGTGTTCCAAGGAGTTCGGAACTCATTTCGATGATTCTGAACGAAGCCCATTGTAGCCGAATGTCAAGTCACCCGGGGAGTACGAAAATGTACAACGATTTGAAACGTTGGTTTTGGTGGCATGGTATGAAACGGGACATCTCCGACTTTGTTTCGAGATGTTTAATATGTCAACAAGTGAAAGCGGAACATCAAGTGCCTTCAGGATTACTTCAGCCGATCATGATACCCGAGTGGAAATGGGATCGAGTCACAATGGACTTTGTGTCCGGACTACCATTGTCAACAAGTAAGAAGGATGCGATTTGGGTTGTTGTTGATAGACTGACTAAGTCGGCTAACTTTATCCCCGTGCGTACGGATTTTTCATTGGATAAATTAGCCGAATTGTATGTTTCTCAGATTGTGAGATTACACGGGGTACCTATTTCTATCGTGTCAGATAGAGATCCGAGATTCACCTCACGATTTTGGAAGAAATTGCAAGAAGCTTTGGGTACCAAGCTGCATTTTTAGCACCGCTTTTCATCCCCAAACCGATGGTCAATCCGAGCGGATAATTCAGATACTCGAGGATATGCTGAGATGCTGCATCCTTGAGTTTAGTGGTTCATGGGAACGGTATTTACCTTTGATTGAATTCGCTTACAACAATAGTTTTCAATCAAGTATTAAGATGGCACCTTACGAGGCTTTGTACGGTCATAAATGACGTACACCATTGTTTTGGACCGAGCTCGGTGAAAGTAAAATTTTCGGAGTTGATTTGATTAAAGATGCCGAACAGAAAGTAAAGGTAATCCGTGAAAGTCTGAAGGCAGCCACAGATCGTCAGAAATCGTATGCGGACTTGAAACGAAAGGACATTGAATATCAGGTGGGAGATAAAGTGTTCCTTAAAGTTTCGCCTTGGAAAAAGGTACTCAGGTTTGGCCGTAAGCGCAAGTTGAGCCCGAGATTCATTGGGCCGTACGAAATCTCTGAACGAGTTGGTCCGGTTGCGTATAGATTGATTTTGCCCCCTGAGCCTGAAAAGATTCACGACGTCTTTCATTTTTCGATTCTTCGACGCTATCGATCTGATCCATCGCACATAATTAGCCCATCAGAGGTTGAAATTCAAGCCGATATGAGTTATGAAGAAGAACCGATACGTATCCTAGCTCGTGAAGTGAAGGAGTTGCGAAACAAAAGGGTTCCGTTAGTGAAGGTGTTATGGCTCAAACATGGGATCGAGGAAGCTACTTGGGAAACCGAGAGCTCGATGAAAGAACGATACCCAAACCTATTTACCGGTAAGATTTTCGGGGACGAAAATTTCTTAAGTAGGGGAGAGTTGTAACAGCCCAAAATTGACCCTAGTCGGGAAGTGGTTTCGGGACCACAAAACCGAGTCATAAAAATAATTAATTTCCATATTCTATGCTTATTATGTGTGTACATGAGTATGTGGAAGTTTCATTCTCCAATTTTGCCAATTGCATGAGAAATTATTAAATAGGGATCGATATGAGACATGGTGAAAATATGATAGGCTAATTTAAAATGGTCTATTAATGCATGTTGCGAAAATGATGGGTTTGCATGTCAAATTACCCAAAATTTGAGCTAGTGGTTGGCCATGCTATGGGTGGAAACATGTTGGGAACATGTTGGCCTAGTGAGGTATGTAGGAAAAAAATAAAATAAGAAATATGGGTAATAAAGAAAGGAAAAACAAAAAAAATGAGTGGTTGTTTCCCCCCCATTGCCGTGAGCTAAAGAAAGGAAAAGAAAAATTTTGTTCATCCTTTTTCATCCTCTTTTGACCGAAAATTCTAAGGGAGGAGGAAGGAGTTCTTGCTTCATGTTTGGTTTGGAAGAGAATTAGGAGGAAGTTTGGCCATGCATGTAACTAGATTGAGGTATGTTTGATATTATTCTTTGAGATTCATGTATATTTTAAGTTGTAAGTTTGAAATCTACCTAGCCATGGTTCAAACTTTGTTAAATGATGGAGATGATATTCGGCCATGCATGTTACATTCTTGGTTGGTATTTTGATGTTTGATGTTGTGGTGATGAGGCATGAAGATGAGTTAAGATTCGGCCTAGGTGGAGTTGTGTTAATGCCATTGCATGCTAAATATGAAGCTTGTTAATGATGCATGTGATGGTGGATTGATGATTCTTGAATCTCTTTTTTTTTTAGCATTTTTGAGTGAGCACATATGTGCATTGGTTGCTAGATGGGGAAGAATCGGCTAGCAAGTTGTGTGCTAAGGCCGAATATAATTTTTGTAGGTTAATGAGTAATGCATGTGCTAAATTGATGGAAAGGGAGAGGATGCTTTACTAGTGTATAAATGATATAAAGATTTTAGAAATTATTTTTGGTTAGGTGTATGTATGATTAGGTATATTCGGCCATATGAGTAAATATATATAGATGATGTTAAATTTGATTATGTATAATGGGCCATATAGGGTACACATTGTGATATTAACTTTGATTCTCCATAATTGATCAAGTGGGTGATTAGTAAGGGTGATTGCCGAATATACTAACATACATATGCATGTGTAATTGGATTGTAAATAATTAGCAAGGCGGTTAAACTAGTTGATTTATTGATTAAGCTCAAGGAGTTAAAGGAGGAGAATCGAGCAAAGGCAAAGAAAAGATCATCGAGTAGCCGAGTTGGAACCATCTTACCCAACACAAGTAAGTCATTAAGCATATCTTTGGTATTGATTTAAAGGATCGTAATACCTATACCATTGTGTTTAATGAGATGAAATGTATACAAATGTATATGTAAGTAGAGATGAAATTTGTCGAATGTAAAAAGGAAGTGAAGCCTATTGAGTGGCTGGTTTTCGGCACTAAGTGTGCGGGCAATAAGTGTTCACGGTCATGAGATTGGCACTAAGTGTGCGGGTTTAAATTGTACAGCACTAAGTGTGCGAGTTTAAAGTACATGGCACTAAGTGTGCGCGGTTGATTATTAAGCACTATGTGTGCGAACCCAATATATATTTTCTATAAATTATTTACATTAAGGGTGCGACCTTACCAAGTCGATTTTGGACAGCGGGAAAGGTAAGTGTGCGAACTTGAAATGCATGGCACTAAGTGTGTGAGTTTAAATTGCATGGCACTAAGTGTGCGCGGTTGATTATTAAGCACTATGTGTGCGAACCCAATATATATTTTCTATAAATTATTTACATGAAGGGTGCGACTTTACCGAGTCAATTTTGGACAGCGGAAAAGGTAAGTACCTTGAGTTCATGGCTAATAGGCGCTATGTTTATATTTGGAGTTGAGCTTGGTAAGTTTTGAACCTATGTGGCGATTATAGTTGAAGTCACGTACATAAGGTTCATTGTGGAATAGGTGAAAGTTCGTTTAATTGTATGATTATAACGAAAATAAAATGATGTATGAAAGGCCAATGTAGGACTCGGTATGAGATTGAACCATAGGGTTTAAGGAACTATGGTATAGTTTGGTATGGATGGAGTACTTAACCTCATTTCATTGTTTCCTGTTGTGATAATTTTATTAATGGATGGTTGTGGAATGCTTATGGCTTACTGAGTTATATACTCATTCGGTGTTTGCTTGTCACCTATTCTAGGTTTCTTGGACTCGTCTCTTTTTGTGTGATCGTGCCGTCGTCGAAGTCATCACACCGGCTAGCAAGTTTTGGTACTTTCTTCTTAGTCGGCTTAGGAGAACATTTCGGCATGTATAGGCTATTATGTTGTGTTTGAACTTTGGTATGTAAACTTTTAGCCATGCGAAAATGGCATAAATGTTCGGTTGGGTTTGGTTTCATAACGATAGGTCGTAAATTTTGATAATTCGACCTTTTTATGCCATATGTCATGGTTGATTATTTTGGTGTTAAAATTCATGATATGGCAATAGTGTAGTAGGGGGATGTTTGACAATGATTAGCCTTTGGCATGGCTAGTCATGATCATAATTTGTGATATGTATGACGAATTACTAGTTAGATCAAGGAGAAATCACGAAATGGGCATAGTTGCTTTCGTAACAGATGCTGGCAGCAGCAGTGACGTGAGATTGAAAAATCACTAAAAATATTATAAGTGGAATTAATTGATGAATAAATTATGTATTCGAAGCTCGATGAGTCTATTTTCATATAGAAGCAACGAAAAGATCATATGGACAGTATGTTAAGAGATATTCAGGTTCTCGTGAGACAGGGCCAGAACGGTTTCTGGATTCCCTGTTCCGACTTTGGAAATTCATTATAAATTAACCAGAGATAATTAGGAGTCATACCATGTATGGATAGATTCCTCTCTGAGTCTAGTTTCTATAGAAACAAAAGGAATCAGTATTGAAGCTCTGTGCAGGGAGATATCCAGGTCGTAATGCGCAAAGGTCAGTGTAGTCGATCCCTGTAACATGGGAGACTTTGACTAATAAACTGTACTAATTGGCCCGACCAAAAATTCTAGAAAAAAATATGTAGATGGGCATATGAGTCTAGTTTCAGGGAAAAATCACGAAACTGATTTTCGAGTTGTGAAACTCAAGATATGATTTTTAAAGCGACTAGTACGCAGATTGGCAGTGTCTGAGAAATATTTTTATAAAGGGTTTAAAGTCTGCTAACACCTCGTGTTCGACTCCGGTGTCGGTCTCGGGTTCGGGGTGTTACACATGTTTCGTGGGCTCAATTCACCACATGAGCATTCACATGCCTATGTGGCCTTAATCGTTGTATTCCCAGCTTTTCGGCTTTTACCGTGTTATAGTCAGATTAGGGTGTGTACACACCTGTTTGCAAACACTTGCCAAAAACTCTTGAGGACCAACCTACATTCATTCCAACCTTTAGTTAGTTAACTGACGAATCATGTTAACCACTTCTTAACTTTTAGCCCAAAAATACACCACCTTACCTTGATTGAATGAGGGTGTGGCTTAATCCTCTAAGATCGTTAACCCAAAATTGATCACACGCCTTGTCGAGAATCTGAATTATAAACAGATCTTGTTAGCTAGGGTCGATTGAAAATGTGGCTTAAATCCACGAATACCATCTTCTTAACCAAAAGAATATTCAACTTTTAGAAAAGTTTAAGGAAACCATATTTGAATGGAAAGAGAGAATACAACCACTTACCGCCTTGTCAGAAATACTTGCAGAACCGAAACAGAGAGGGGAAAGTGTTGAGTTTCAGCTAGAGTAAGAACCACCCGAAGAAAAGAATAATCTGAATCGAAAAGGGATGGGAGAACTTTCGGCCACAAGCCAAAAAGGAGGAAGAGTCCTAAGGGCTAGGGCAATAAATTTGGCCGAAAGAATCAATAAGCAAGAAAGGATGAAACAAGTAGTTGGCCGAACTTGTAAAGAATAGAGAAGAAGATGAGGTTTCGGCAGATGTTGGTACAAAAGAAGGGGAGAGGAATGGACTTGAAAATAAAATAGTTTAATTTACCAGAATGGTAGGAGTTAAATACCCAAAATGCACAAATGGCCATTTGTAAATTCGGCACAAGAGAGCAGAGAAAGAAAAGAGCCTTCACAATTTCAGAAACCGATGACAAACTGACCAAAACTGAGAGAAAACCCCTCAGCCGAATTTCCTAAGGCCTTAGAGTCCCATTCGGCCACTACTCTCCTCTCGCTTCAAACTCCTTGAAAATCTCCACAAATCAAATTTCATCAAGCTCATGAATAGGAAGAAGAAGAATGACTAGTAGAGATTTTCCCTATGGCAATAGAATCGATTAGGATTTTCTTTAAGTATGAATGAAAAATGAAAACAAAACTTTGTAAGCTGAAAAAGTTTTCAAACCTTCTATGAAAGAAAATTTTTATATTCAAGTATATTTACGACAATGTGCCGCAATTTCGATCATTCATTTATTCATTCATCCATTCATTCACTCATTCGCTCATTTGTTTATTCAGAAGCATTATTTTTTAAAAAAGAACATTTTTTTATGAAAAATCCAAATAATTTTCTAACTTTGGAACTAAATGTCATTTGAAAAAGGACCAAGGATAGTTCACTGATATAACATCAGCTCAAAAGCCAAGAAGATGACGGAAGAAGAATTAGCACGCATGGCCAAATTGGAGGAACAGATGGAAATGATGATGGAAATAATAACTACAATGGTCAAAGGCAAGGCCAAGCTAGGAGAAGGAAGCAGCACTTTGGACAATCCAATTCCTTTTTTAGGTGATACAGGGGTATATTGTGAAGATTTACCACTTCAAGCGCCAGGTGTGGCTATTCAAATCCCAAGAGTAAACGAGTTACTTACAAACGAGGAGCTGAGAGAAGTGGATAAGGGAAAGTCAATTATAGATGAAGCAGCTCATAAATTCAGCCTAATTGAAGAGCGTTTGAAAGCCATCGAAAGATTAGACACCTTCGGATCTATAGAAGTAGAAGGCATGTGTCTAGTATCTGATGTGGTTGTCCTACTAAAATTCAAAGCTCTTGACTTTTAAATTTTCAATGGCAGTCGTTGCCCCATTACTCACATCGCCATGTACTATAGGAAAATAGTTGCTTATTCCAAAGATGGGAAACTACTAATGCACATATTTCAAGATAGTCTAAACGAATTTACGGCTTGCTGGTATGTAAAGTTGGACAGTAGCTAAATTCAAACTTGGGAAAAGCTTGCACGGGCATTCATTGCTCAATACAAGCATATTGTAGACATGGCCTAGACTGCCTAACTCTACAGAACATGAAAAATAAGTCAAATAAGAGTTTTAAGGAATATGCACAATGGTGGAGGGACTTGGCATCACAAGTATAGCCCCCGCTTACAGAAAATGAGACCATTGTTATGTTCGTTGGTACGCTAAAAGGTATATACTACAATAGGATGAAAGGAAAGGCCTCTAAAACCTTCGCAGATATGGTATTATCTAGAGAAATGATAGAAAATGCATTGAAGTCGAGCAAATTAGAAAATCCTTTAAGCACGAAGAGAGTTATTGCTAGGAAAAAGAAGTAGAAACGCAAACAATCACACCAGGCGGATACCCACAAGTTTTACTTTTCATATCCGAGCCCAATACCTCCACGTCTGCAATACCCAACTGTAAATGCTACCAATACTTTATTTTTATGTATCATCTACATGTACCCGTTACGAATCCCCCATGTTAACTATGCCAACACGGTCCCCACAGACCCAAGCTCCATTAAGGCCACCACGGGAGAGGCCTGTGTTTGATCTAATTCCCATCCTCTACGCAAAACTTTTTCTAATTCTAGTGGAGAAGCACCTCCTTGTACCTACACACAAGGAACCAATGCAACTACCATTTCCAAAGTGGTATGATGCCAATGCTCGATGTGAGTATCACTCTCGCAGTTCAGGTCATATCATCGAGAACTGCTTAGCATTGAAATATAAGGTGCAAGATCTCAAAAGGGCAGGAAAGATAAATTTTTAGTGCGAGAATACTCTGGATGTTAACACAAATCTGTTACCAAACCATAATCTAATAGTTAATGCTATAACTGAAGAAAAGTGCCTTCAAAAGAGAAAAGTGGAAGAAATCACAACCCTACTCAAATGACTCTTCGACATCTTGAGGAAGTCAAATCTAATTCACGCCGAGCAACCCAGGTCTATAATGGGAATTGGT
Organism: Gossypium hirsutum; assembly: GCF_007990345.1. Taxonomy (NCBI): domain Eukaryota; kingdom Viridiplantae; phylum Streptophyta; class Magnoliopsida; order Malvales; family Malvaceae; genus Gossypium; species Gossypium hirsutum. Next base: position 35,532,369 of record NC_053449.1, read on the forward strand.
ATGGATCAAATCTACAAATTCCCATAAGGAGCTTAATGACACTCTATCCAAGTTTGCCTAACGTTTAAGGAACATATATAGTGTCTCTTGGATTCTTTCCAACTAGAGATACAAGAGGGTGTTAAGACCAATGAGATAAACACATTAGATGCGAAACCTGTCACCATCATATATGGAAAGAAAACCCCTATTGAAAAAGAGTCTACCTTAAAGGTCGTACAGGATGATGTGTTGGTCATTAGGGTTCCCAGCCCTTTTAAGTATGGAGATGACCAACAAGTTCCTTGGAGATATGATTACGAGGTGGTTGGATCTAATGCCTCTAACATTTTAGAACTCAGTGGCATAACTTGAAGCGGGCGTTGTTACAAGCCAAACATAATGGGGGGAAAACTTCGCGGTAAGGAAGTTATTTCAGAAAATCAACCAGAAATTGACAATAAAGAATCCAATAAGGAAACGAGGGAGGACCAAAATGGAGAAGTCAAGAATGATGAAGTTAATGAATTTTTGTGTCTGATAAAGCACAGCGATTATAGCCTGGTCAAGCAGTTAAACAAAATACCAGCAAGAATTTATCTGCTATCACTACTTTTGAACTTAGAGCCACACAGGGAGGCTCTTCTACAAGTTCTAAAATAAGCTTATGTTGCTCACAACGTGTCAGTAGATAATGTCAGTCACTTAGCAGGGAGTATTTTAGCCCCAAATTACACATCTTTCAATGATGATGAAATACCCCCGGATGGAAGAGGAAGTACCAAGGCACTAAACATCTCAGTAAAGTGTAAAGCCTATTCTGTGGCTAGAGTCCTGATCGACAATAGGTCATCGATCAACATCTTACCTTTGTTAACATTATCTAAGCTATCCGTGGACACCTCATACATGATATCGAGCCCTTTAATGGTTCGAGCTTTTGATGGCACAAAAGAAGCTTGATTGGCAAAATAGAGATTCTTTTGTTTGTAGGAGTCATTAATTTCCTTATTCACTTTCAGGTGATGGATATAACACCTTCTTACAGTATGCTATTGGGACACCCCTGGATTCATTCAGTTGGGGTGGTGCCATCATCCTTACACCAAATATTGAAATTTGTAGTCGATTAGAATTTGTGCATCGTGCAAGGCGAATAGGACATGTTGGTAGCTAGCTTGCCAAATTATCCTTTCATAGAAATGGATGATGATGCAATAGAGAGTTTTTTCCAGACCTTTGAGATGGTCACTGCGTCTTATGTGGCAGAGGGAATGCGAGCCCCTAAACCTCACGTGCCACGAACAGTGAACATGTTATTTGCCCAAACAGTAGGGAAGGATTGGAAATTCACTTGGGTTTGGGAAAGGATTTATAAGGTATCTCAAAACCCAGTTTTGTTCCCACTCGAAAGGATATAAGATGGTTGGGATATAAGCCCACAAGGGAGGATGTCAAAAGGATGTGTAAAGAGCGGAGAGCAAAGAGGTTGGCCCTTATGGTTTGAAATAGGGTGGTGGAACCTTCTTTGATTTGTCCTCTACTATCTGAGACCTTTTACTTAGTGGGATTCGAGACTAGGAAAGGACCCCGATCAAGTTAATGATTAATGGAGATGTAGTGAATCTAAACATGATTAACAATAGGGTGCCGATGTCAAGAGACTAGGTTGGCTACGACCCTTTCACCTTGGACAACTGGCAGTTCAGACTGTTACCTGCTATCCTTGAGTCCTTTGAGATGTAATCATTTTTAAGAGTTTTTATATCAAAGTTCAATATCGTTCAGTTAATTTAATTTCCTTCAAAAATCAATGTAAAACTGTTTTATCTTTAATTAAATCAAATTTGGATCATGTCCTTAGTCACTTTTATTCATTCAATCGTTTTCATTCATATACCAATATACATACTCGTAATTATTTTTGGAATATACCTCATGAATTGATAAATGATCCAAATGACATCTTTGATTCAAACTCTCATAATTATGTTCACTATAACAATCATGAGACAGAAGAGCTGGAATTTGTACCAGATGAGTTTTTTAGGCTAGTTGAACAACAAAAGAAGCTTATAGAACCCCACTTAGAGGGAACATATTTGATCAATCTGGGTGATAATGAGGTAAGAAATGAAATTAGGATTGGAACCACTTTTATCCCAGAGTAAATTCAATTGATGAAATATCTAATCATTGAGTTCTCGGATATGTTTACATGGTCATACCAATATATGTCGGGTTTGGACACTAATATCGTGGAACACATGCTACCTTCAAAATCAGATTCTAAGCCTGTATACCAGAAGTTGAGAAGGATGAAACCTAAAATGTTATTAAAGATTAAAGAAGAGGTCAAGAAAAAATTTGATACGGGATTTCTAGAAGTAGCTAAATACCCAGAATGGGTGGAAAATATTGTACTAATGCCTAAAAAGGATGGGAAAGTCAGAATGTGCATCAATTATAGAGATTTGAATCGAGCCAGCCCCAAGGATAATTTTTTGTTACCTTATATAGACACACTAGTGGATAACACTACTAAACATTGTGTTTTCTCTTTCATGGATGGATTCTCATGGTATAATCAAATCAAAATGGCAATGGAGGACATGGAAAAGACCATGCTCATCACGACCTAGGGAACTTTTTGATACAGGGTCATGCTGTTTAGCCTAAAAAATGATGGGGCCACGTATCAACGAGCAATGGTGACACTATTTCATGACATGATGCATAGAGAGATTGAAGTTTATGTTGACGATATGATAGCAAAGTCCGCTAAAGAGGAAAGTCATGTGGAAAACCTCCGCAAACTATTTGAAAATTTGAGAAAATACAAATTGAGGTTGAATCCAGCAAAATGTGCTTTCGGGGTAAAGTCAAATAAGCTGTTGGGTTTCCTAGTGAGTGAACGAGGAATTGAAATAGATCAAGAAAAGGTTCGAGCAATTCAAGATTGGACACCCCCTAAAACTCAAAAGGAGGTAAGAGGTTTTTTGGGACAGTTAAATTATGTGTCTCGTTTTATCTCACAGTTGAAGGATAAATGTGATCCTATCTTCAAGCTCTTACGTAAGGATAGTGATGGTGAATGGACTAAAGATTGTCAAAAAGTGTTCGAGAAAGTAAAAGAGTATTTGGCTAAGCCACTAATTTTGATTCCCCCGATGCCAAGAAGACCTTTGATTTTCTATTTGGTAGTGCTAGATAATTCCATAAGTTATCTTTTGGGGCAAGGAGATGGTTCAAACAAGAAAGAGCACACAATCTATTATCTGAGCAAGAAGTTCATGGACTATGAAGCCAAGTATTCCCATATGGAAAAGATGTGTTGCGCTTTATCATGGACCACCCGTCGACTAAGGAAATACATGTTGTATCACACCACCCTCCTCATCGCAAAGTTAGACACTTTGAAGTACATTTTCAAGAAGCCAACATTTTCAGGGAAAGTTGCTCATTGGCAAGTGGTTTTTTTCGAGTATGACATCATCTACGTATCCCAAAAAGCTATAAAAAGAAACATTGTTGCTGAATTTCTAGCGGATTGCACAAAAGAGGAATACGAGCCCATAAGTATTAATTTCCCAAATGAAGAGATCATGTCAATTTTGAAGTGCGAAGAAGAAATTTTGAGGGTGTATTTCAATGGAGCATCCAACATGATCGAGCATGGGATTGGGTTAGTACTAATCTTCTCAAGTGGCCAGTACTTTCCCGCTACAGCTAAACTGATGTTCACCTGTACGAACAATGTAGCTGAATAAAAGGCATGCATTGTGGCACTTCAGATCTCCATTGAGAAAAAGATTAGGGTTTTTAATTTTTTTGGTGACACAGTATTAGTTATTTACCAATTAAGAGGAGAATGGGAAACAAGGGATTCCAAGCTGATTCACCATCAAACATATGTGCATGGACTGATCAAAGAGTTTGATGATGTTTAGTTTTGTCATTTGCCAAGAGAAGAAAACCAGTTAGCAGATGCATTAGCTACTCTAGCCGCCATGTTCAAAGTAGGATCCAAAACAGAAGTGCAACCTATACAGCTAAGGGTCAAGGACTTATCGGCCCACTGCGCGAGAGTAGAATTGGGAACAGATGGGAAACCGTGGTATGTTGACATTAAGTGATATCTGCAATACCAGCAATACTCGGATTGTGCCTCAAAAAATGATAAACGAATAATTAAGACGCTGGCTATGGGTTTCTTCTTGGACGGTGAGTTTTTGTATAAAAGAGTACGTAACCAAACCCTGTTGAGATGTGTCGACACAGAAGAGGCAAATTAGATAATGAAGGAAATCCATTATGGAGTATGTGGAGCACATAGTAACGGACATATGTTGGCAAGGAAAATCTTGAGGACAGGATATTTTTGGTTGACTTTAGAACGAGATTGTTTAAATTATGCTCGGATATGTCATAAATGTCAAATTTATACAAACATTATTAACGCTTCTTCTAATAATCTTCATGTTTGGCCCCTCCTTAGTCATGCTCAAAGTGGGCATAGATGTCATTGTCCCCATATCACCGAAAGCATCAAACAGGCATCACTTCATGTTTGTAGTGATTGATTATTTCACCAAGTGGGTCGAAGTCGTTTCATATGTCAATGTAACTCAATTAGTAATCTGAAAATTTTTGAAAAAAGAGGTCATTTTTCGGTACGTTTTACCAGAAAGAATCATCTCAGATAATGCCAAAAACTTGAATAATGCCTTGATAGAAGAGGTTTGCACACAATTTAAGATCAAGCATCATAATTCTGCGCCATATCGTCCAAAAATGAATGGGGCAGTCAATGCTGCAAACAAGAATATCAAGAAGATCATTTCCAAGACAACAGATTTGTATAAGGATTGGCATGAGAAACTCCATTTTTCTCTCCACGCATACCGCACATCAGTGAGAACTTCAGCTAAAGCTACTCTGTTTTCATTACTGTATGGGATAGAGGCCATTTTACCTATCAAGGTTCAAATCCCATCTCTACAAGTGTTGAGGGAGGTGCAACTAAAGGAGGCTGAATGGATGCAAGAGAGATATGAGTAGTTAAATTTAATTGAGGAAAAGAGATTAGTAGCTTTATGTCATAGCCAGTTGTATCAACAAAGAATGATGAAGGCCTATAACAAGAAGGTGCGACCAAAGCAGTTCAGAGAAGGGGATCTGGTACTGAAGAAGATTTTTCCATATGTTTATGATCATCGGGGAAAATGGACACCAAAATGGAAGGGTCCGTATGTGGTGAAAAAAGCTTTCTCTAGTGGAGCATTGATTCTCACTAAAATGGACAAAGACGAGATGTCAAACCCTGTAAATTTTGATGTGGTGGAAAAATACTTTGCATAAAAACTAAGCTTGATTATTCTTAAAGAGTTATTCACATCGAGTAATATTGGCTTTTTATGTTTTGCTTTTCTTTGTTTGTCATGTTTGAGGTTACATTTTACCTTGGAATATTGCATTCTCCTTAAGGTTAATTACTTAATAAGTTGGCCATGTTCAAAGTGATGAATGGCATTTTTTGAAATATCCTTCACTTGAAGAAAATTCCATCCTCTGTTAACCACTTTGGGCCATATTGTTTGTGCAAAATTACCCTTGCGGAAGGATCACCCTCCACGTTGGACGGCATTTTGTAAGGTTTTGGGTATGGATTGATGATTTTACAACATTGTGAGACAAACATGAGATTATGCATAATTTAAATTGAAAAGATGGATGCATTCCAAGAATGGCCTTGTGATAAGATTAACCTTATTTTGAAATGATAAATGGCATCCTTTTGTTCTCCCCGTCACTTAAAGAAAATTATATCCCTTGCTACCCTATTTTAATCCTGATGTATCTTCTTTCTAAACATTAATTAACGTCATCCATCAAACATCATGGATTAACAAGAAATATCATGAAAAATGAAAGTAAAATTTTAAATTCTTGATCTCATTCCGAAAAAAGAAAAAAATAGGGAAAGCGAATAAGAAACAAAAAAGAAAGGAAACAGGAAGGAGCAGGAGCGAAGAAAAGTGATTGAAAGATGGAAGGAGCAATCAAAAATTCAAAATAACTCATCATGGTTTTTATACTCTTTCACATACTATATATTTTAGCCTGGAAAACTTTTCTCTAATTGACTCTTAACGCTTAGACCACGTTACAACCCTTAAAAGACCATTTTGATCGAATATGTTTGTTCAAATCAAGAAGTTAATCCTTGGGAAATTATGAACGTCTTAAAGAACATAAAAGAGGGAGATAAACTCTAGGCTGAAAACTCAAAAATGAGTAGTCTAGAGAGATTTCTAAAAAAGGAAAAAGACAACAAAAAATGAGATGCCTTGGAGGATAATGAAGATTTCCAGAAGAAATTAATCCTTTGGTATGTGCCCTAAAGTCATCTATTTCAGCCTATTTTAGCCCTTTCTTTGGCACCAAAACTCGAGCCGACACTACAACCTTGGAACAAGTCCATCTCTGATTGCTTATGGCCAGTTTAAATTAGGGAATTAATCTACTTGGAGAATGTAAGAGTCTATAGAAAGAATATTTTCCTTAAATCAAGAAAAAAAACCAAAAATATAAAGAGAAAGCAAGAGAAAGGAACTATATTGAAGAATATCTACTTTAAGACGCATTTTTGCAAAAGAGCATGGTACAGGGTTCATAGTTAGAACAGTCCAAATTCAGGAAAAGGAAATTCGGCTTCATGAGAATTAACAAGTTGACTCTCGATACAAGAAATTTATGTTTCAATGGTGGATTTATGAAATCCATAGTACCAACTTTGTTAAGTGAATTATCATTTGAGAAATTAATTTACGAGTCATAAAATTATTTTGAAATTTGTTAAGGTGATATCCCATGAAATTTTATTTTCATGATCTATTGTGTGTGGATAGGGATTTGATCTTTTTCAACCTAAAAACATGATTCTCAAAATGATTACCTTTTATGAAAAATTCAAGAAAGGAAGAAAGGAAAACATTCATTGCATCTAGAGACACAGGTATGGAGGTCCATTCACTTTTCATTGCATTTAGAGACCCAGGTGTTTTGATCCGTTCACTTTTCATTGCATTTAGAAACCCAGGTGTGGAGGTCCATTCACTTTTCATTGCATTTAGAGACCCAGGTGTGGGGGTCCATTCACTTTTCATTGCATTTAGAGACCCAGGTGTTTTGATCCGTTCACTTTTCATTGCATTTAGAAACCCAAGTGTGGAGGTCCATTCACTTTTCATTGCATTTAGAGACCTAGGTCTGGAGGTTCGTTCATTTTTAATTACATTTAGAGACCCAGGTGTGGAGGTTCATTCACTTTTCATTGCATTTAGAGACCCAAGTGTGGAGGTACGTTTACTTTTCTAGTTTAGAGGCCCAGGTGTAGAGGTCTATTTACATTTCTAGTTTACTTTCCATTTCATTTAGAGGCCCAGGTTTGGTATCTACTTTTCTAGTTTTGGATAACATAATATGTTTTGATTTGTTTCAATTTTGGTAATTGCAAAAACTTGTTATTTCTTTTACTGCGATGTTGAGTAGGATCTGATAGTGGTTAGGTGTTTACGTCTTTGTACGTTCCTTACAACGCAAGCCACGAACAAATAGGGACAGCTGTAGACACTCGTTTTTGTCCAAGCTCGATTAGGGCTCATTTAAATTTTGTTCTCTCTTGGGTCGTTCGAAGCCCACCCGGTTTTGGTCTATTTCAAACCTTTATTTTTCTTTTATTTTTTTCTTCTTTCATTTTTAGGCCTGTCAAAGGCCCAAATTATTATTATTATCATCACTACTATTACTATTATTAAATACTATTATTATCATTTTTTTCAAATAAGCAAGATTGAAAAATATATATATAAACATGAAAGGAAAAGAAAAAAAGGAGCAGGCATTTCATTATATTTGTTCTTAAAAAAAGGTAACAAAAAAAACACAACAACTACAAGCATTCTATTTCCTTTTTTCTTTTCTTCTATCTTTTTTTTTGCCATAGGCATGTCATGAGGGATTGGATTTTGGGTTCCGATGAAGGGGATGTCATCAGAATGTCGATCCTCTGCCCTAAGGAGCGCCTAAAAATCTCGTTTTTCCCTCCCCTTTCTAAAATAAAGGTTTCTTTTTAAAAAACAAAAGGCTTGGTTTGGGGAAAAGTTTTGATTTTTTTTAAAAAAAAAGAGAAAGTTTAGATTTTCACAAATAATTTTTTTTTAGTTATTTTAAAGGAAATGTTAAATTTTTAAAACAAAGTTTTGATTTTTTTTTTCAACTACTTCAAAGTAAAAGCTTCAATCTTTAAGAAAAATAATATTTTTTTATTTAAAAAAAAGGAGAAAGTTTAGATTTTGAAAAATAAAAATCTGTTTTTTTTAGTCATTTTAAAGGAAAGTTTAAAATTTTAAAATAAAGTTTTGATTTTTTTTCAACTATTTCAAAATAAAAGCTTCAATCTTTAAGAAAAACAGTGTGTTTTTTTAAATAAGGAGAAAGTTTAGATTTTGAAAAATAAAAATTTGTTTTTTTAAGTCATTTTAAAGGAAAGTTTAAAATTTTAAAACAAAGTTTTGATTTTTTTAACTATTTAGAAATAAGGTTTTGATTTTTTAAGAAAAGTAATGACTTTTTCTAAAGAAACTTTGATTTTGCAAAAAAAAAATCCGGCCACCGTACGCGACGGCTCCACCGTTGAAGGTCGAAGAGCCATTGTGCTCTCCGGTGGTAGAGCCATGGCCAACATAGAAGTTGGAAGAGAAAGAGGAAGAGGTTTTTTTAATAAAAAAAACTATGAGGTTAAAATAAAAGAATGAATAGTTTTTTTTTTCATTTATAAGTGCCAAAAATGGGTAATTTATTCTCACCTTCTTACTTTTTAAATTTACAAAAAATACCTCATTTTTTGCAGCACCGCCCTCGTTCTCTGACCTATTTACACCCGTAACCTTTTTATAACATTCAATTTAATTCAAAATTTAAAAATTAAAAACAAATTAATTGCTACACCAATCCTCTATCTTCCACATTTTTTTATCTTTTAGTCCTAAAATCAAGTTATGTCATTTTGTTTCCATCTTTAATAAATAATTTACACTTATATCTTCCATTTCACTTGCATTTATACATTATATATTTAATGTTAATTATGCACTTTATTTTAATGTTTTATATTTATTCACACTTATATAATTTTTATTTATTCTTATATAATTTTTATTTATTTTCATGTCTATTTATATATATTTTACACATTCCCCTTACATACATTTTAATATTATTTATTTATGTTACCTTGAATCTTTTATTGTATTATGAACAAGGTGTATTATTGTTGTTATTATTATTATCATCATGTTAAGGTCTTATTTATTTCATTTATTTCATTTTTCTTTTTATTATTGTCATTTTGAAAGAGTTTTAATTTTTCATTAACTTTAGCCAATTTAATTAATTTTCCTATTTTATTACTATTCGTTTAAAAGATGGAACTTTAGGTCATTTTCCATCCTATAATTGTTAACATGAAGTTAGTTAAGTAGGTCTTATATTTTAATGAAACCATAAGGTTTTTACATTTGGATTTAGGTTAGTCCTTAAGTTCTTACCTACCATTTACCTTAGAAAAATTATAAATAATGTGTAAGATATTTTTTTAGGGTTTTAAATTAGTTTTAAATATCGTATAGGATTAGAATCTTAAGTTAATATGTAAATATTTTTTAGGACTTTATTCAAGATTAAAACTAAATATTTTTGTAGGTGAATTGTAAATCATGAGCAGGTCTTTTTAAGTATTTTATTTTAGAAACTTTTTTAAGAAAGCTAATAAATGTTATTTAAGATTTATTATTTTAGGATTTTGATGAATTTAAATCTTAGACCAATAATTTTAAAGTAAGATAAATCATAAACCCGGCATAGGATACTTTCATAAGATCTTGATAGGTTCAACGTTATTAACTAAATCTTTTAAAAATAATAATAATAAAAGATCGAATAAGTTGTGGATGTATTTTAATATTTCTCTTAATTCATTGGTAATTTCTAGGTTTTTTTAGAATTTTAAAGTAGAATTAATTTTAGGAATTGAAGGTATTTTTTTAGAATTATTTAGGTATCCTTTAGGGTTCCTGTTAAAAGTAAAAATATCTATTTTAAGTTTCAAATTAGATAAGTTTGGTGAACACATCTTAATCGAACTACAAGTACACCGGAGGTATTTCCTTTAGAGTTTTTATTTAAGATTTGCATAAGATTTTAGCTTAGATTAAGACATTAATATGCTTAAATAAAAAAAATTAGCTCTTAAGACCCCGTAAGATTATCCCCGAATAGGCGTTGTGGGGGGCTATAACCTTCCCCATACGTAACTGTACTCCCGAACCCAGAATTTGGTGATGAGATCGAGTCTAAATTTTTAAGATTTTTTTCGTAGTATTAATTCTAGATTTTTAGACGATAGGTGGCTAACCAACCTATCCCTAATTGGTTAGTGGCGACTCTACGTAATTTACTCCTCCGTTTCTAGCTTTGCTTACTAGGCCCCCATACTCTTATGTAGGTTACGTTATGACACTAGTCATCTCCTCTCTTGGCTATTATCTCATTCCAACCAACAAAATTGTCCGTCATCAAACTACCCTCGACTTAAACACTATTAGAAATACGCCCATTTTATACGCCAAAGGAAACTCTTGGGCGAATACTGTCACGCCAATCATATTAATTTGAGTCTATTCGCCAAAACCTTGCACACGCCAGAACTAGAGTGTTACATAAGATAATAGCTTGATTAACATAAATTAAGTTTGATTAAACTACATTAATTAGATTTAATTAAAGTATAAAAAGGGAAAGTTAGTGAAAATCCATCATCTTTTCCACTATCCCTACCATCCACTATAACCAAATATTGGATGAAAGCTTCAAAGTTATTCCAACATTCAGCCAAACTAAATTCCAAGGTAACCAAGCCCTTTTTCATGTAATTTTTATAGAATTATGATCATGAGAGCTTGATTTATCTAGCTCCTGTACCAATTTGATCAATTTTTAAAATTTTAGCAAGTTGTCTATAACATCCATTGCCTGACCCGATCGTTAGATCCGAGCTACAGTAGGCTGCATTCGTTACCGGAGCAACTATTGTCAAATACACCATAAACAAATCATTCAAACATATAATAATTTCATAAACAAATTCACATTATGATACAGAATTAAATATGAACCTTACAAAAGATCTTTTGTTGACCCGAGCACGAAATAGGACCAAATTGTAAAGGTTATAAATCAGGGCTCACGTCGTGGTGCAACCTCCTCCACGTCGTGACATCGACGTAACGACGTTGCCAAACAGCCTATCACATCATGACCTCAAGCCACTCGACGTCGCAACGTGACTCACTATTGATCGATGTTTGTGACGAGAAAGGATTCTCGTCGGGATGTGGACTCTGTTTTTGGTAAAAATGAACCATTGGATACCTATTTCATACTTCCAAACCAAACCTAACCAACATGTACACCAAAATCCATTCAAAATTCACAACTTTACATACAAACACAAGTCATTTGCCATTTCAAAACAACACCAATTCAATATGTTATCCATTTCATTCCATTCAACCTTATACCATATTTTTCAATCATACAAGTATTCAAATATCAAACTTACCTTTGCTAATATATCTTTAAACATGCCATTTCATAAGAATTTTTGCAACATTATACCATTAGCATAAAACTTATGCAAGTTCATTACCATATGAAATCCAACTACCATTTCAAACATACTAGCCAAAGATTGAAGTAAATCTGCCACAAGATACATATTCACATATCATAATATGCACTTATTAACACCTATATACATGCCACAAAATCGAGTTTTAAAAAAGATTGAAAAACTACTGAATTAATAACGGGATAGTATGAGCTTCTTGACGATTCGTGTAATGCCCCAAAACCCGACCTAGAAGTTTAGACCGAATTTTAGAAGTCACATTGATCACCAAAGTGATCGTAGGAAATTTTAGTTTAACAACCCGAAAAACATTACAGTATTTAAGTTTCGTAAAAACTTTCAGACATAAAATCCTAGTATTACAAAAAACCTCAATCCAAATAACCCTTACATGTACTTAATACAAAAATTCATACCACGGTTTTCAAAACAATACTTAAACTGATTATTTAAAAAACATAACTCTGAGACCTCCGGCATGCCAAGTCCAGCAGCAGAGTTCGAAATGCACCTGAAAGGGGAAACACTAAGGGGGTGAGCTACACAAGTTCAGTGTGAGTTCGACACGTGGCTAATAACAGAATTATGGAACTCCATTCAATAGCGAAACATACCTACAGATATATGCAGAATCAGAAAGTAAACTTGGAAACAACATCCCAACAGAACGTAACAATACAAGCACCCCATGTCACACACAGACACTCAGTCACAAGTGTTATTCAGTCAGACAGAATACAATCAAATAATCTTACACCCAGAACACTCAAACAAATGCGTATAAATGCAGTCAAGTAATAAAAACCCACCCATCCAGCCAACACACCTCTCCGTCCCCCAATCACACTCCAAAAGAGCTGTATATGCCCATCCAACCAAATACACCACATAAGACCTCGAAAGGCCCATCCAACCCTACACACCATGCGTGTGGACTAAGCTACTCAGATAGTAATACGTAGCAGAGCTGGCGTATTTGTAGTACAGTGCATTGCAATAAATTGTTATACAGACATGTTGCGATTTAAACTGCCAACTCAGATAATAGTACGCAGCAAACCTGACATACACGCGGTACAGTGCGGTAAACCGCTATACGAATAAATTACAGTAAAATTGCTAGATCATATCAGAATCAGTCTTCCTTCTCTTCACAACCAAACCCAAAATTTATTTATGCAAGTGCATGTATGTTTACAACCTCACAAAAACAATGAACACATCAACAAACAGTCAAACAAAAATAGATATGCACACATACCTAGCTAATTGAGTTCAGAATCAGACATCTCACCCAACAGTCACAAATAACACATAAGCTGAAGCACAGATCAGAGTCTTAACAACCCTCACTAAAGCCTAGCCAAGGGTTGGAACACACAGACACACTTTTAGATAAAAAAACATACAAAGAACTAAAATTGGTAACTTAGGACCACACGGTCGTGTGCTCTGGCCGTGTGGAAAAGCCTAGGCCTTGTAGGGGTCAACATGCCAGTGTAAGAGGAGGTACATGGCCGTAGGGCAGAGGGACACGCCCATGCAAGCCAAGGACATGGCCGTGTGAACGGGTCGTGTAACTCTCTATTCATTTGTGCTAAAATAGAGTACAGGGAAAACACGACCGTGTGTCCAAAACACACGCCCAAGTTGGATCCCTAAATCCCCAAATTAGCCACACGACCGTGTGGCCAGGTCGTGTGGCTCCAAATCACATAACCCTAATTCCTAATCGCACACCCTCGTGTGCCTGCTAGACACGACTGTGTGGAAATCGACTAATTTCCCCAAATTAGTCACACTACCGTGTGGCCAGGCCGTGTGGCACTAAATCTTGCCCAGAAACTCTAATTTCTAATTGTACACAGCCATGTGAACAGCTCGTGTGCAGGTACATGCTCGTGTGGCCACCTGTGTGGTCACGAAACCACCCTAAAACAGCCCAAAAAAATGTGCTATCACTCTCAAAGCACTTCTCATCCCTTAATAACTCAAAATTACACCAAATCAAACAAGTTCTAAGCATAAACACAGCGGTACAATATTGTAAATAACCGATTTGTGAACACACACATAAAATGATGACTTTCACAGAGTCGAATCAAGAATTTGCAAATAAATAGAAAAGATACGGAACCCACACCTGATTTGCAATCAATGATGTCCAGACACCGACTCGACGACAAAGGAGTAAAGCTCTCAGAAATCCGCAAGCAAAACCATTTCCCAAAAAAAAGCAACAAATGAGAGGGAGAGGGAGAGCGTGAAAAGAAATAAAACAGTAACAAAAATAATAATAAAAAACTAAATATCTATTTTTAAACTTAAAACAAATCTACTATTTAACAAAATAAAAAAATTTCTCCAAAACGCACACATAAGGATTCAAACACGCGTCCCAAAGATACACTAACACACAACTAACCACTAGACTAGCAGGCTCATTCTATCACTTAAACGCGTAACTAAACACAGTACCACAACCTACTCACTGACCCTAACCACAAAACTCAAAACTTCTAACCCCAAATTTTAGGGTGTTACAATTCGATAGACACATTCCGCAAGTTGGCAATCTATAAGGAAAAAAGGGAGGCAATAGAGTAAGCATATTGAATTCTTAGTAAGTTTATAGGCATTTAACAAAAATTACCTCATTTTATAATTAAACACAACAAGATACATAAATTGGTAAGGTTTGCCTAACATGGAAAATCACAATAAGGTGAGCTTATCATATAATCAACCATAATGTCATATAAACATGTACCAATTCTATCCATTTCAAAATAAATATATCAACATCATACTCTTATTCAATCCCACATTTATTCATTCAAGCATCAATCTCGTATTAATTCTTTTCAATTTTTCTTTTCATTAGCTACTTAGCCTAGTGTACTCTGGTAAACGGATCCAATTACATAGGTATCTCCGGTACAATAATTGCTCATCAGAGCTGATACATATTCGTGTCAGGTTAGCAATTCATGCTAAACCTTTAATGACACATACAATTTCTTAGTCAAGCTAAAAATATACATGTAAGGTTACTAGTCCCGGTTAAACCTTTAAAATGACATCAAGTTACCAGTCCAAGCTAAACATGTGTCATATGTATCTTTGAGTTTGCAAAAAATGTTAGATCTCGGTAATATTTGACAATCAATCCGTATAAGTGTGCACAAAACCTTTACTAAGTTCACCCAAACATTTCTAACACGTATATATAAATACATTTCTTTACAATTTAGTCTAAATCTCACCTTTTGTATCAAATCACAAACAATCCAAATTTCAACCTAACATAAACATATTAATAATTTAAATACATAACAATTAAATACAGCCATACCATATGAGCTTACCTAACAAAAACAACAAATGAGATGAACTTTAAGCACTACTCAGCAATTTTGGCTTTTCCCCGATTATCCCCGATTTGATCAAATTATCGATCTATACAATTATTCAATTCAATTTATCAATACCAAACATTTTAATATCACCCCATAATATGCATGTACCAGTTTAACTTCATTTTTTGAATACCCCTAAAGTTTTTCATTTTATTCAATTTACTCTCTAAAATCAAAATACCAATATCTTTCAATTTTGAGCTTTGATTTCGAAACCGATCTCAATCACATCCTTCTAGGACCCTTTACTATCTAAAATTATTGAAATTTCACCTCAATTTCTCAGAAGATGAAGATGAAGTTAATGGCCTAAGTTGTGACCCATGATTGAGAAGTTCACACAATTTGTGCTCATTATAACGATTATTAGTAAATGGCAAGTGATATTATGAGAAATATTAAAATAAAAATTTCTTGAAAAGAAAAAAAAAGTAGAAAAGAGGAACTAGATTAAAGTAAAATAAGTTAACAACACAGGTCTCATAGTTGGAGGTCCATTGGCCTCGGCCTTAATACAAGATATGATGGCCTCAAGGCGCTCATTGCAATCATTCCTACAATTATTAGAACTGGAATTAAATTGATAATAGCTCCTTATATTAGCACAGGGGCGAATCTAGGGGAACTGGCTGGAGCCTCGGCCCCCACTAAAATGGAAAAATGTTCATTTTGGCCCTTTAAATTTTTTAAAATTTTAAATTAGTAAAGGTAAAATTATACTTTGGTCCCCCTAAAAATGAAAAAAATTAATTTAATCCTTTAAAAATTACATTTTAATTTCGACCCCCTAAAAGAAAATTTTAACTTCGCCCTGCATTAGCACTATGATTTCCCTCTTTGAAATTGTATTAAACTTTAAAGTTCGAGGTACATATCTGCAATCATCCACCAACGTAACAAGTAAAACCTTAGAAAATGAAGAATTTGTAGTGAAATTAATACAATAGTTGCATCGACAAATCTGAAGGAAATATCATTAACTTTATAAAAAAAACAATTAGATGAATAATTTGTTTGGTGAGTATGAAACACTAACAAGGAGTCGCTATCAAATTCTCAATCTCTCAACAAACTTATATTATATTTTATCAAAATTTGACTTAATCTTCTTTTAAATCTTCACTCCTATCCTATCCTATTCATAAAATATCACATACTTTAATCTAATATGTTTTTTCTTTCCCACTAAACCCTCATGGAATTTAAAGTAATTTCACATATGTTGTTTTCCTTAATATTATTGATAAAAATAAAATTAATTATATATTTAGTTTTTACTAAAGTAGAAAAAGATTTATTAAGAAATTAAAAACAAATAAATAACTAACATTTAATGAAAAAGATTTAGATCAATTTTTAATTATTTTAAAATTTATCAAATTATACTTACTTTTTCTTTTATTATTTTAAACGTCACGCCCCAAGGCGTGGATAAAACTTTTATAGGATTAAATTGTTAAATATTAAATTTATTCAATTTTTTTTTACTCTTGTAATTGGGCCTCTTTTTAAAAATTGTCTGTTAGGAGCTTCTGAAAGCCCAAATTTCCTCATACTTTTACCCCATGTGTCGCATATGCTAGGGATAAAACCCTAGGGTGTCACCAACCCTAGGTATAAATATATACTTATGCTTGGCTGGCCACCCTTTTTCTTTTCTTCCCTTGTTTTGTGCCGCCCAAACCCTAAGAATTTTGGCTCCTCTCCTCTTTTATTATTATTTTTTCTCCCTAAGTGACGCCACTCCTTCCACCACCTTTGAGCCACCATTTCCATTCTTTTCCCTTCTCCTCATCTCCTTTCCTCTATTTATTTCTCCTAGCCACCGTACTAGGCACCTTGAACCGCTGAACCCCCTTTGTATTTTCCTTTACCACCATTCCTAACACCTATTGGGGTTGTCATTTCACTCATTTGTCAAACCACCCTTATACATTCGAATTTTCTTTTTCCCACTGTCACACTACATCATTCTTTATTGACGGGTTCCTTTTCTTTTAATGTTGATTTATTTTTGTTCATGTGAATCACCTTTGGCATGGGACTGTAGTCGTTAGATCCATATTCGTTGCAACAATCGATAAGTCATCCCCTTATATCGATTGAACATCGATTCTGGAAATCCAACTGAATTACGACTCATTCTTCTTTTTGGTTAAAGTGATTCCTTTTAGATCTTGTCGAAGTTTTAATAATTGATTCTAACATAAAGGATTTTCGTACGTCTAATGTTTAAAGGGCCAGATTTGGGAAGGTCAGATCTGATCTGATCGAGGGGTGTACCGCACAGTCTAGTAGCAAAGGTGTTTATCTTGGCTAGTGTTATCATGTCTATGTATTGGCATTTGGCCAATATGGTTTAAACTTGAATTAAAAGCCCGAAACTCATAATTCCCATCATAATCCCATCCAGAAATTCTACTAGTGCTGTCTTCACTAAAACAGTCATATCTTGAGATCTTGAAATCAAAATCGAGTGATTCAAAGTGCGTTTTGAAGCTAAGAGATAGATCTTCGAATGCCATGAGACATCTTAATTAAGAAATTCCTAGATCCCATCCAAAATGTCATCACAAGTCTGTTGATTCCCCAAAGTTAAAAATTGGCAGCTTTGGTGACTGGAATTTAATAAATTTCACCCATTTTGTGCATGTATCATTCCTCGATTCCTCAAAAAGATTCATATTCACATATAACCTTTGAGCAAAACTTGATTTGATTTACTTGGCCTTTGATCTTATTATTGGGCCTTGAGGTTGTGTAAGCTCATTACATCCATGGGTCTAAATTTGGACATTGAGACTTTCATAAGATATTTAATGGCTAAAAAATGAGAATGATATTTTTCCTATTTTCCTAGAGTTCGGTTAATGAGAATATTTCAAATTGAAATTTTTTTATAAAGGGTTAAACATAAAATTAGTACCCCAACTTTTTTTTCGTCAACTAAATTGGTATCTGAATCTAACGCCGTTAACTTTTTGCTGATGTGGCAGCACTGGCCAATCACGCACTGCTATGTGGCATCCTCTTGTAGCTCTTTTTCTTTTCTTTTTAATTTTCCCTCCTTTTCTTCCCTTTTTCTTTTCCTTTCTTATTTTTTCTTCTTTCTTTCTTCTGTCAAAAACCCCCTAAAATTTTCCCTCCCACTTTCTCACCATCCAATCACCACCAAAATCACATCTCTTAAAACCTTTTCATTTGCCTCCTCATTTTCCAATCACCATCAACCAATCCCCACCAAATAGGGTTTTCTCTTAAGCTTGTTTGGCTTCTTAGAAAATCTGGGTTTTCTTCCTTCTCTATTTTTTTTCATTTTTCATTTTTAGTTTTTTTCCTCACTAGCCAAACAAACTTTCACTGTCCTTTTTTTTCCTTTTTGTTATGCATCACTGTATTTTTTAGTTCTTTGGAAAAGAAAAGAAACACTCTTCATCAATTGAAAATTTAAGAGGAACCATGAATGAGATGGAAAAAAGTAAGCTCTTTTAGGAAGCTTGTTTGGCTTCCTAGAAAATTAGGGTTTTCTTCCTTCCCACTTTTTTTTTCTAGTTCTTATTTATTTTCTCGCTAGCCAAACAAGCTTTCACCAATCCTATTTTTCTTTTTGTTATGCATCACTTATTTTTTTTAGTTATTCCTTCCCTCTGTATTCTTTTAGTCTTCTTTTACTTAGACTTCACAATGCAGGATCGAGACGAGAGCAGAGAAAGCCTCCGTAAAGGATTATCTATTGTCTCTATGTTAATTTGTGATTCTGTTGAATTCCTATATGGGGATGAGAGAGAAGTTGATCAATCCTCGAAAGTGTTGCTAGAATTAGGTGATGTGCTATTATTTGGTGGTGAATCTCAAATGGTGTTTCATGGGGTTCCATCCATCGTTCCATTTTCTACTACAGAGCTTCTTAAATAAAAATCTGGCCTTCGACATGGTTGTCTAAATCTTACCTTCAAACAATTTTGAAAACCGTGAACTATAAACATAACTACCATTTATACATATTCAACATTAGAATTAAAATCTTCATTGCTTTAGGACTAATCTACGTTATCTTGTTAGAATTGTAATACAGGAGCAAAAATATTTATATTATTTCGAAAAGTTCAAAATGTTTGGTCCTCTAAATCTTAAGTTGGTTCTGCTTGTGCTTACTTGCGAAAACATTTATTTTGTAAGTGTCATTGTGGGTTAGTTTGAAAAGGGAAAGGGAAGTGGTGGGGGTTGGTTGATGGTGGCTAAAAAATGGGGAGGAAAACGAAAGGGGTTTAAGAGATTGGTTTTGGTGGTGATTGGATGGTAAGAAAGTGAGGGAAATTTGGGAGAGGGGTTGCCAGAGGAAAGAAACAAGAAAGATGAAGTGCAGAAGTAGGCCAAAGAAAGAAAAAGAAAAAGAGAAGAGAAGAGGGGAAATTTTGAGGGAAAATAAAAAAACAAAAAGAGCTACAAGAGGACGTCACGTGGCAATGTGTGATTGGCCAAAGCTACCATATCAGCAAAAATTTAACGGTATTAGACCCGTGTACTAATTTAGTTGACGGAAAAAATGTTCGGGTATCAATCTAAGACAAAAAAAACTATAAGTACCAATCTGAGAGAAGTGGACAAGTTCGAGTACCAATTTTATATTTAACCCTTTTATAAATATATATGTATCATATTTATGTATTTATATTATTTTAAAATTTTAAGTGCACAAGAAACGTCCAACAATTTTATTCAAGTTCTACTGAAATTCTTCATGGAAAAGTTAGAAATGACTTAGGTAGACAACTCTATTGTAACTAGTAAGTTGACTTTTTTTTTTTTGGTTGGTACTATTAAGTTGATTTTATATATGGGTCAAAAGGACTTATTGTTATTTTAAAACAAATTGGACTAAAATATTAAGTTGAAAAAATGATTTTGGGTAAAAACTTATGTTCACTTAAAATATATGTCCGTGCTGCTCGATTTTTTTTTTCAATTTTATTAATTTTTTTATGTCAACATAAATATATGCATTTAATTATTTTAATTTTATATAATTACTCTATGTAATTATTATTAAATATAATTCACATATATAAAAATTATATTTGTATAATGTTTAAAAAATAAAATTATATTAAGACAAATTAAAAAATTCAACTTTCACAAAACCATAAAAATAAATACTAATAGTATACAAAACATTTTAATGTTCTCTACCTTGGTTTTTTTTTTCAATCTATCATCATCTTTTTTTAATTATAATTTGTCATCTTGTTTAATTTCTAGTGCAATTAATTGCATTTTAACATCTGATCCTTGAGAAGAAAAAATATTTTTAATATCAAATAAGAAAAGTATTATCAAATATTAAATGATAAAATAATAAAAATTAAACATATTAAAAAATAATTGAAACCAAATTTTTTGTGATTAAAATTTTTTTTGAATAATACTGAAATTTTATTTTTGGATGATTCTCTAAATGTTACTTGAATGAATATGCTTTGTTAATATCACTATATATAGTGATTAAATATTAATTTTAATTCATATATAATTATAATATCAATTAAGTGGTCATCAAATTAAAATGATGAGTATAATTTATTATAGATTCAAAGTATAATTAATGATAATAACTGTAAGATGAAAAAGTTTTTAATAAAATAAAGATGATTAAAATTATTTTATATAAAATACTATTTTTATTATAATAATAATTATACGTTATTATATTTATTTGAAAAGAAGCATGTAAGTAAAAACTGCTTGCAGTGGTTTTCTTATTTTTAAGTTATCCAATAGATTAGCGGTTAATTAATATTATATTTATCTTTATCACATTATAATTATTAATGTACTAAAAAATATTATTCTAATTTTAATTTAATAATATAATCAACAATGAAGAGTATTTTTATCAATTCAAATGTTTTCTCAAACACGTGTTTTATATAATATATAGATAGATAATATAATGTTTTTTTTCCATGTAATGTAAATATTTAAAAAATTCAGGCTATTTATATTTATAAATTTCATAAAATAAAAATATATGATGATAGTACATAAAATTATTAAATATTAAATAAAAATAATATATATTTTAAACAATTAAGAAAATAATATGATGGATAAATGAGTTGGAACTAACCATTTATAAATATAGACAATCAAAGCATAATTTCAAGCTCATACTTTACACCTGACTAAATTTAAACCCTATGTATAATATTAATGTCAAACCCAATTAATTCATTACCATTTCTAATCACAGTGCTTACAAAATTTAAAAAATAAAAAATAAAAAGTTACATGTGAAAATCAATTTCAAATTTAGATAAATTATAAAAAGCAAAAGTAATGAGATATTAAGATAATTTGTTCATTTTCATAGCCTAAACTATATCCCAATGATTTAAAGAACCTTAATTTTGAAAAGTGCTTAGTAGACAATTGGTGACAACTTGTACTATAAAAACCTGTACGTAAAAACTAGATTCAACATCAGAGGTTGGTGTCCCTCAAAAACAAACATTAGTGGTTGCTGGCTAAGTTAAGAAAGATTCCAGCTGCCAAGTGATTGTCAACTTCTAAAGTAAACCATATGTACAACATAGTTAATTCAAATATATATTATATAGCCAACATGTCTTTGTAACTCACACTATAAAATCCCATAAGGAACATTGATTGAATGTAAAGGAGAAAGGGAAAAGAAATTTCTATCGCATTTAGAACATGGCATTGTTACCATCCAAATCTCTAGTGTTTACAGTCCGTAGGCAAGAAGCTGAGCTCGTCGTCCCATGTGAGCCAACTCCTCATGAGTGTAAACCACTCTCAGACGTTGATGATCAAGAGGGCCACCGATTCCATGTCCGAGGGTTCCATTTTCACCAGAGCAACCTCTCCATGAAAGGGCAGGATCCTGCTAAGGTCATTAAGGAGGCATTGGCTAAAGCTCTGGTGTTTTATTATCCATTTGCTGGTAGATTAAGGGAAGGACCTAACCGCAAGCTCATAGTTGATTGCACTGGTGAAGGTGTCTTGTTTATTGAGGCTGATGCTGATGTTTCGTTGGTGGACTTTGGTGACGAGCTTTACCCACCATTTCCTTGTGCAGAGGAGCTTCTTTACGATGTCCCTGGTTCCAACGGTTTGCTAAATTCTCCATTGTTGTTAATCCAGGTATTTGTTTTTTTTTAAACTTTATTCTTCTCTAATTTATACGAACATGTAAGAAGTAATCCACTTTACTAACATCAAACTATATTATTTTTTTACATATCATATATATTAGTTTTTTTTTACTTATGGGGTGTAGGGATTGACTATGTATATCAATTAAAATGTATTAAATATTATTTATTTTTTATAGATTTTATGAATATATGAAAAAAAATACAAATTGACTATTCAAAAAATATTGTTAAAACCAATAAGTGAAACAATAATTAAAACAGCTATAAATTCAATGCTTTTAAGAATTATAAAACATTATCTAAATACTATTTAACAAAAAATTTAATTTAATGATTATAAATTATGTTATTCTAAAACTTTTAACAGTGATTATAAATTATGAAATTTAAAATTTATATTATTTTAAAAGTAATTTAAAATGTGATTTTTCATCTATTTATAAAAATGTTGTTATAAAACTCTTTAAACTTTTTAACATTACTTATATTATAAAATATGTTGGTAAATATATTTTTAAAATTAAGTTTTAAAAATAGTAGATTTCTTAAATTTTTTCTAAAATTAATAATTTATGTATTCAATTAAATTTTAATTAATATGTTTAAAACCGGATCAAAGACCAAATTTAAGGAATGGATAAACCTATAACCGCAATCCAATGGCTGAATTAAACAAATAAAAAGAAAATATTATAAGACTGAATTGTATAAATTATATGATGGTGCTAAAGATTAAAACCTAAAGTTATGGATTAAATTGAAAAATAAAACTTTGAGGTGTTTAAGTCTCTAATTTAATTGATGCCATGAACTAATCCACACCAACTTAATTTAGAATAGACTAAAAAGTATTTTATATAAAAAATAAATATTATTAGGGTTTTTTTATCTTTTTATAATTTTTTTATAAAATTTACAAAAAAATAATTTAAACCTAAAATTAATTTGCAAATGGTAGGATTTGAACTTAAAAAATCAAGATCTCTATACCCTCAACTTTTTTGTTTCAAGCAAAACCTCCTTTATTTCTTACATATCTTTTTTTATAAATATACATTTTTATTTTTTTACCTAGGTCGTGAGTATGACATACTCTAGCTTATATATATTTGAGTAGGTAACACGGTTGAAATGTGGTGGCTTCATCTTTGCACATCGGTTTAACCACACAATGGCCGACGGAACTGGCCTCTCCCAATTCATGACTGCCATAGGAGAGATAGCACGTGGTGCACTTGTTCCCTCAACGCCACCAGTTTGGGAAAGGCATCTCTTGAGTGCTCGAGATTCACCACTCATAACATATCAGCACGAGGAATACTCTCACAATACTTCAGGTCCAGAAAACGGAACAATTATTCCGACAGACAACTTGGTTTGTTGTTCATTTTTATTTAGACAATCTCATATTTCATCACTCCGTAGATTTGTCCCCCACAACCTCCGTTGTTCAACATTTGATATCTTATCTGCATGCTTATGGCGCTGTCGTACGAAAGCTTTGAAACTCGATCCAAACGAAGATGTTCGCCTTATTTGCATCGTTAATGCTCGTTTCAAGTTCAAGCCTCCTTTGCCATTGGGATATTATGGGAATGCACTTGGCTTCCCTATGGCTTCATCAAGCGTTGGAAAGCTAACCCAAAACCCACTAGCATATGCATTAAAGCTAGTGAAACAAGCCAAGACAAAGGTAACGGAGGAGTACATGAAATCAACAATGGATTTATTGGTCACTAGAGGTCGACCAAATGTTAAATTGGTGGGATCCTACATCGTGTCGGATTTAACGCAGCAAAGTTTAAAGAGGTTGATTTTGGATGGGGTGAAGCGGTCTTTATGGGACCAGAAACTTGTTGGGAGCTAATAAGCTTTTATATACCATCCAAGAATAAGAAAGGGGAGGATGAAATCATAGTTCCAGTTTGTCTGCCAGCCTCCACTATGAAAAGTTTTGTTAAGGAGTTAGAAGACATGATGAAGGATGAACCAACAGTTCATGCTGATATATAATAACATACTCTAAACCCTTTTTTTTATTAAATTTGAATTTCTACAAATAAATGTGTAATCCTATTATGCAATGATTGGTATTTCTCAAAAGATTCAAAATATTTCATGTTACGTATGCCAAGCAGTGAATTCTGTAGAGTTGAAGATCTTTTAGCTTGGTTAATTGCATTATCAGCTTGTAAATTTTTTATCCTCTGATTGTTTCTTTGATGTGTAATATATCGATTAAAATTTACATGCAATAAAATTGTTTGCTTGTTGCCACAAATATTAGTTATTGGGTAAGGATATGGATTTTATTTTAATTGAGTAAAATTGAATATTAACTTTAATTCATATATAATTATAATATCTGTAATCACTAAATTTTGTCCATATCAAATTTTGTGTTTTCTAAAATTTTCTTCAAGCCAATTTCTGCCCCCCTCAATTATTAGGAATGTTAAACCTTTATGTGGCTAATTGTTTGAGTATGCCTTATTGAGTTAATTACCAGCGTATTCTGTCACTACACCAAAACAGGCTTTTAGCTGCGCTAAAAGCAATTGCAGCGTTTTTAGAAGTGCCGAAAAAAACACCGCTAATGAGAGCGTCGCTACCTATAGCGGCGTTTTTTGAAATAAACGCCGCTAAAGGTCATGACTTTTAGCGGTGTTTTTGGGATTGCGCCACTAAAGACCATGACCTTTAGCGGCACTTGTTCGACAAACGCCGCTAAAGACCCTGATCTTTAGCGGCGCTTTTCCTACAATCGCCGCTAAAGACCCTGACCTTTAGCGGAACTCTTTCCACAAGCGCCGCTAAAGACCTTGACCTTTAGCGGTGATTTTTTCCACAAACGCCGCTAATGACAACGACCTTTAACGGCGCTTTTTTAAAAAACGCCGCTAATTTTGGCAGATTTGTGAATTTTATTTTTTATATTTTCTGCCCTCCTGTAAAAACAAATCAGAAAAAAAATCAAATCAAAACCAACCGAAAGCAATAAATCTATATAAGATTTAAAATTAAACGAATAATATATAATAAATATCAATAAATAAAATAAAATTCGTATTATTCTTACAAAAATGATAAAAGTTAAAATGATAATTAAAAGTCAAAATGATAAAAATATTTACACGATAGTCTAAGACGGCAGCTGTAGGGTAAACATCTTCATCATATTCTGAAGCTGCTGCTGGAGGTCATCGTACTTTCTATGCTACTCTGCTTCCCTCGCTGCCGCATCTGCTTGAAACTGCAGCTGGAGGTCTTCATACTTTCGTTGAACCTCAACTGTTGTCGCTTGCATCTGAGCCATCTGATCTCTTAACTTCTGGACTTTAGCTTGAGCCTGACTCCCAGAAGGTATGTATTGTTGCGAGCTAGATCCGAAATATTGGGATGGGTTAACAAAAGATACTTGAAACCGAACCCGGCCATACCTTTCAAGACCCAAAACTTCAATGATAATCCGGTTATCAATGTCGTCAATATTAACAGAACTATCACTGGAAGGCATCACATCGTACTCCGCCTTTTTATCTTTTAATTTTTCCTAATAAATAAATCACATAGTTAGGAACGCAATCTATATTAAAAAAACAAATGCAACATAACTTAACAATATTTTCATTACAAGAGATGAAATAAACCAATAGAAAATAAACACAAAAAATAATTAAAACAAGTCAAATTGTATTAAGCAAACGTACCATAATTTCTGCAGCTTCAGGAGTCATAGGGTTTCCATCTTTCTTCCTATGTGTCATGTCAAAAAGTTAAAGACGTCCAAATTTTTGACCGGAGGACAGTTCCTACAATACAGTAGTAAAAATTTGATAGAAAGTAATATATATCTGACAGTATTAAAAAATTCAAAATACCTCGACCTGAGCTACACAAGCAAAACTTCTCGAGCCAGCTGTGTGAGTGAATTTTTGTTTCTGCCTACTACTTTTTCCAACTTGCTCACGATCCTACGTTATGAAATTATTAATATGTTAATTAGTGAATACTATAAACCAAAATAATTACAAGATTTTTGTAGTAACACATACCTCTCCTTTCTTCGAAGTCCAAAATCTAACGACCTCTTCCCATTGGTACCTCAGCATTCCCAGTGGGACATTTTATAATCTCTCATCGAGTGTTGTTTTGGTCTTAAAGTAGTCTCTCTTTAAAGTTCTCTTATGGTCTCTCCATCTTTTTCCCAATGCCTTCTTTACATAAGCATCGGAGACCTCTAGAGCAAATCTCGCCTACAAAAAACACAAGTTAAGAAAGTAAATATAAATGAAACTTAAACCCAAGTACTATAAATGACACTAACGTTTTGTTACCTTAATCTGATCGAGAGCTTGGTTCTTGTTACTCTCGGGCATTTTATGCCATGACTCGTAGTTAATTGGCAACATATTTGCATTCCGTGCTAGAATGCCCAAGTACCCTGCTAGAAGGCAAGCTTCTGATCCAACAGGTTGATCAAAGCTATTACTGCATACTTGGACATGCTCGACTGGATCTAGCTTGTATAAATCCCTTAGTAGCGTACGTCCTTGAACTCTCCGCGTCCCACCAATTTCAACTGAAAATTGTTATATTGTAATATAAGAATTTTAAAAATAAATAAACAAAAAGTCAACACGCATGTAAATTAAATGTTAATTTACTTTGAACTTCTATTGGTTCTTCAGGTGTAGTCGGGACATTCGAAGATCCAACAGCAGTCTGTTGTTCAGTACTGTTTGTACCCGCCGAGTTTGGAGTACCTTGAACAATGCTTAGCTCTCGCACTTTCCTTCTAGGCATTTATCTGCAATACAAATAAAATAGTTGAAAACTTAGTATACAATTACAACAATAATAGCACATATAAAATAGTCAAAATATATAATAAGACCAATATTTATATTATGATATTACATATAATTAAATAATCGTAAAAGCTTACTACATTATAATTCGTAAACATCTTCATCTGTATCCTGGTGGACCCATTGAAATTGTGTACTAGTACTAGGGATGTTTTCATTTAAGTTTTGTTCTGGAAAGGGAAAAGTTTGTGTTCTGTCGTCAATGCCATCTCTACTTCCACTGCCCATGTCAAACAAGTCTCTAGGGATGTTACAGAGTACAACATACCAACCCTCATCAGTTGGATCTTTT
Organism: Gossypium hirsutum; assembly: GCF_007990345.1. Lineage (NCBI taxonomy): Eukaryota > Viridiplantae > Streptophyta > Magnoliopsida > Malvales > Malvaceae > Gossypium > Gossypium hirsutum. The sequence continues at coordinate 35,559,860 of NC_053449.1, forward strand.
GAGTAAAAAACTTGTTTGACTTGAGAAGAAAATACATACAGCTCATCAATCAATTATTGTCCTGTGTGAATCAATCGATCGAAGTTCACCATTGTGAAACCCAATTGATCTTGCTTAATTCCACGAGCAGTATTAACATCGGCCTAATCACCTCAAAATAAGACAACTTTCCATTTGCCGTAGTAATCCAACTTAATTATGTTAGAAAGAAGTCCGAAATATTCCACATTTCCCTCGACAGGATTATTGTCCCTAGCACTAGCATAACTTGTAATGGAGGAATTAACAACTATTCCACAATTTTGCGTTCTCCTCAATCTCTTACGATATTTTGTATGAAATCTGAATCCGTTGATGAGGAACGCATTATATCTTTTAACCACCTGATTTGGACCTCGGGAAAGCCATTTCACTTCGTCGGTGATGTTCTTCCCACTCCAAACCTATTGAATGGAAAGTGAACTGAGTAATTAAAAATGTTATGAGAGAACATTATTATTTGTCAATGAAAGCTCTAATTGCATACTGTTTGACTTAACCATTCAGGAAAAGATTCTGTGAACAACTTATTGATATCCCGATGTTGTGTTCTTCGGGAGCGCGAACGAGATCTCAATATTTGTCAATTTTGTAGAACTTACCTGCGTAAAGGTTCCATTGATTCGTGGTGAAACAGAACATATCGATGTACTTGTACCCATGATAAATCATCTAATTCTGCAATTTCAACTTTGCCAATTGGTTCTCCAAAACTTTGGAACAAATAAGTATCGGCGAAGTTATGGTCCGTAAGTCCAGCATTCCTATTTGGTTTGTTCAACCTTGTTTCAACATCTTCCAAATATCTTGAGCAGAAGGTCATACATTCCTCTGCCAAGTAGCCTTCAGCAATCGATCCTTCTGGATAACGCTTGTTGCGGCCGTAAGACTTTAATTTGGATAGGAACCTAAAACACGATATGCAACATTATGAAAAGTTGTAACTTATGTACTATAGGTGAATGAAAGAAAATTTTAAAAATTGTAATTAACACCTTTCTATGGGATACATCCATCGATAGAAAATGGGTCCACCAAGAATTGCTTCATTCGGGAGATGGATTATCAAGTGAACCATAATTGTGAAGAAGGAAGGTGGGAAGATTTTCTCCATGTTGCATAAAGTCAAAGCGACCTGTACCTCCTAAAGTTCTTGAACATTCAAAACTTTTCCACAAATAGCTTTCATTATATTGGATAGTTCAATTATACAAGACGTCACCTTCTTCGAAATACAACATTGTAGAGCAACTGGCAGTAAATCTTGCATCAAGATGTGATAGTTATGTGATTTTAGCGAATATAGTCCTCGATCTTTAACACTAACACATCGAGATATATTTGATGCATATGCATTTGGAACCTTTATATCCTTCAACACCATGCAAAACATTTCTTTCTCCTTCTTGGACATTGAGAAAATAGAAGGCGGCAACCAATATTTCCCATTTGGAAGTGGATTCGGATGAAGATCAGGTCGAATTCCCATCTGAACTAAATCAAGTCAACTTTGAAGATTGTCTTTTGATTTTCCATCTACATTCAAAATTGTACCGACAATGTTCTCGCAGACATTTTTCTCAATATGCATAACATCGAGATTGTGTCATAAAAGGTGGTGCTCCCAATAAAGCAACTAAAAAAAATACTTCTTTTTTTCCACAAGTCTGCCTCATTAGGATCATCCTCTTCATCGGAGTCATCATCAGCTTCATCATTTGATCTTCTATTTCTTTGCGTGTTTGCCGGTTGGTTCATCTTCCCATAACTGAAATTCATATATTCCAACATTAACAAGATTTTAGATCCACTTGTCTACGAAGGAGCTTCTCTGAACTCTTCAGTACCGTCAAATGTTGAACTCTGAAATCTAAATCTATGATTTTTCGGTAACCACCGACGGTGCCCCATGTAAGAGAACTTCTTCCCATTGTAGAACCATTACGAACATGTTTGTGCAGCACAACAAGGACACGCATAACGACCCTTGGTACTCTAACCAGATAAATTAACATAAGCGGGGAAGTCATTAATGGTCCACATCAAAGCTGCACGTATATTAAAGTTCTCCTTTCTCAGCACATCATATGTCTCGACACCAGCCCATAATTGTTTTAACTCTTCAATAAGTGGCTGCAAATAGATGTCGATACCATTCCCGGGCCCTTTCTCTCCGGGGATAATCATAGATAAGATAAGGGAAGATTGCTTCATGCAAATCCACGGAGGCAGATTATAAGGAACAAGCACTACTGGCCAAGTACTGTATGCAGTACTCATGATCTTGTAAGGATTAAATCCATCAGATGCTAGGCCAAGCCTCACACTCCTAGGATTGCTTGCAAAGCTTGGAAATTTATTGTCAAATGATTTCCAAGCTAAAGAATCTGCCGGATGCCTTAATAATCCATCATCGGTTCGTCCATCATGGTGCCACATCATTGACTCCGCTATCTTCGACGACATGAAGAGCCTTTGAAGCCTTAGTATCAGTGAAAAATATTTCAAAATCTTGACCGGCTTCTTTCTTGTCTGTGCATCATTTTCATCGTCGTTCCCATCTTCTATGTTTCTATTTATCCAACGTGATTGGCCGCATACATGACAGCACTGTTGGTTTCTCTGATCGCCCCAATACAACATGCAGTCATTCGGGCAACTATGGATTTTGGTGTACCCAAGACCTAAATATTTTATCATTTTCTCCATATCTTTGCATGATTGAGGGATTTTTGCAAATGGAAACATCTCTCTCAAAAACTCTAACAACATTGTCAAAGAGTTCCCGGTCCACCCTCCCAAACATTTTAACTGAAAAAGACGAATACAGAAAGACAATTTTGATAATTTTGATCCCTCATACAGTTCTTTGTTCATGTCATTAATTAGCGCGTAGAACTTCGCCGCTTCTCCATTCGGCTCTTCATGATGTACACTTCTCACGGGTTCGGTAAAAACATTTCCACCGAGATTACAATCATCAGATGCCACAAAGTCAGCTGGGAACGACTGTAAACCATGATTGTGAATATTAAATGCATCCCGCAACATCCCTTCCATGTCATCCCCTCTAACAGACTGATGGTAAGCAGTACTATCATAAGATACATCCATCCTTGAAGAGGAAGTACTAGGCGGGCATTCTCCATGAAAAAGCCATTGTTTATAACCCCGAACAAACCCATCAACAATTAGATACTCGTATACAACTTCACGATAATGCCAGTTTATGTTGACACACTTCTTACAAGGGCAAAGAATCATGTTCTCTTGGCTTGCATATTGAATTGAAAAATTTAGAAAAGTCTGTACTCCATTTCGATAACCGTCGCTTACCCTTGACAAATTCATCCAAGACCGGTCCATTTCTTATTTCTTGAAGTCTGATCTTGACAATAAATTGCATGGGTTTAGGATTTAGGAATAAGTATAATTAAGCTATGTAAGTTATGTAAGTTATGTATTATGTAAGTTATTTATTATGAATATTATGTAAGTTATGTATTATGAAAATTATGTAAGTTGTGTATTATGTAAGTTATGTAAGTTATGTATTATGTAAGTTATGTAAGTTATTTATTATGAAAATTAAGTAAGTTATGTATTATATTAAAAATATAAATTAAATTTCAAAAAAATATATTAAATTAAATTTTCAAAAATGGGATTTCAAAATATTAATTGGAAAAGGGAATTTTTGAAATCTACTTTTTATATAAAATTATTCTTTAATTATTTAATCAAAAATCACTTCTAATATATGTGATTGTGGTTTTAACTAAAATAATTTGAATAACAAATTCATATAAATATTTTTTTATTTTCAGTCATTTTAAAAATATTCAAATTGATCCCTTTAAAAAATTTAAAAATCAAGATATTTATAATATTAATTAATTAAGTTATGTAAGTTATGTATAATATTAATGTAAGTTATGTATTATATAATAACAGCGTCGCTAACTTTGTTTGCTTTTAAACTAATCTTCCACTGGATTAGGGGTGGAAAGGTATATGTCTTACTCATTTGACAACAAAAGAAACAGTACTTTCTGCAGTATATGTTTGCTGACTTTGTTTGCAGAGAAAAGATAAAAGTAAATCTAATATAAAAGCATAAAAACCCTGGATTCTAAAGTTGCATGCTTTTCTTTTTTTATTTCTACAAGTTTACCATTAAGGTCTTTTCATCATTTTCAAACTTATTTATCTTCAAACATATTTCTACATGATTAACTGACGCTGATACATTACAACAGAAGAATGAAAATTTACCTTCCATGCCAAAGAATAGACGACTTATGCAGCGAAAGAGGCAGCAAGCTAGCGGGAAGAAATTGACCTTCCACACCAAAGAATAGAGTTCTCCTTCCAACCCAGCAAGCTAAGCACAATAACACAAACAGGAATTATGAACAGTTACACATGGCAGTAAACTACAAATAGGATATAAACAAATAAGATGTTTCATTAATGAAATGCACTGGATTAAGCATTTCTATATTATTTGACTGCTTATGACCAATGAATTTTGTCATCTAACTATATATTCAACGTTGTTTTAGTGAGGGAGAGCTGAAGTAGGAGCAGGACCATATTTATTTATTTATTTCAATTTTGTATCTATTTTATTAGTACCATATGATGGTTTCATATTAAATTTTTATTTCATGGTATCCAGCTCAAGAAAAGCTTATATTAAACGCAAATTTAAGGTGTATATAATGCTCAAATTCTTCACTAATAGTGCCATCAAAGGATAATGACAAAACAACTATGCATAAAAACGCAGTTGAATTAATCCAGTACTACAAGCCTGCAAATCCTGTAATACAAACAGTTTCAAACTTATGAACAAAATTATTAACAAAATTATGAGCAAACAGTATTACAAGCCTGCAAATTCATTTTCTATAATACAATAGGATAGTCAAAATTATGAACAGTTTCAAACTTTTTTTTAAATACAAATAGGAAATAAACAAATAATGAACTAAATCATGCAACGGGTATAGATAAAACTCTAGAACAAATTCCCAATTTTTTCTGTCCCAAACACGAAACTGAAAATTGTCTAAACCCATCAACAATTTGCGCATTCAGTTATCAAGGAAGGTGTAAAACAATGTATGTGAGGTTGTAAGCCAGACGGAACCAGGTGCAAAACTCTTTCAGTGCAGGAGAGAAAGAGGAAAACCTTATCTTTTGTTGTACCTTAGCGACGGTAGAGGACTGCGGCAGTACAGGACTGTGACGGTCGACGGTTGACGAGCGACAACAGAAGGGTCAACAAGCAATATAGCAGAGATGGTTGGGGCGCAGCAGCCTAGGTTCAAGAATTGGGGGAAAATTCGAGGGGAATTTGGGGAGAATTTGGGGGGAATTTCGGCTAAGTGTTGGGAGTAATGGGATGAAAGACACAATTAAAAACGACAGCGTCTTACATGAACTATTGGCGTTTTAACATAGCGCCACTAGCTTTAAGTGGCATATAAACGACACCGTTTTCTTAAAATGGAAAGAAATTTGCGGTGTTTTCGACATAGCGCCGCTAATCCTATTTAGTGGCGTTTCTACACTTGAACCGCAAACCATCATTCCAAACAAAAGTACACCGTTTTCTCTGAATATTTAATAACTTTTTTGCGGCGTTTTTGCTGAAACGCCGCTAAATCTCACATCTTTTATTTATTTATTTATTTCTTAATAGTATCTTTTATTAATTGTATCTTTTAATTACTAAGTATAATTAAAGTTTATCAATTCTTTTGACAATTTCAATACAATAATAATAAAAATTTATTAATTATTAAAACATTTGTACACTACTAAAAGTTTACTTATATATACTTATTTAAAATTTAATATTTTAGACTAAATTGTTATAATTTTTTCTTTTGCTTTCTAGTTCTTATTTATTATTATACAAATACATAACGAATCAAGTATTATATTTCATTACCAAGGAATATATCAATGAATTCAAATTCTTACATTTTTCCTAGATAATACATTTAAATAATATTATAATTAAAGTATTAATAATTGTATCATTTAACAGTTCAATTAATTAACCTATTTAACATTCATATACATGCATATATAAAGTTATATATATATTAATTAAATAATATAAACTATACATCCAAATCCCGTCGTTCATCAATAAATATTTTTAGAACGATCCTTTCTACTATAAAGAAGGCTGAATCAAATTTTGTAGAGTACGACAAAAAATGGAGAAAAATAAACCGCTGGGGGCGATAAGACGTAATATATACTCATAATTTAAATATAAATTAATTCATTGTTATAAATTAATAAAATAATTAATCTAAGCAACCATCCTATGAGTACCTGACACCAAAACATAAATCCTAACTCCTAACCCTTAAATCCCAACCCCTAACCCTACCCTAACCAATAAACCTTAAACTCCTAATCTACCTCTAACCCTACCCCTACCAATAAACCTAAATCACAACCTAAATCAGAACCTAATCATAATCCCTAATCCATAATCTAAACTAATGTAACTCCTAAATCTAAACCATATATATACCCTAAATTAACTATAATGATAATTAAATTAAATATTTTAAAATTAATACTACCGTATCTTTTACAATTATATATGAAATTATTTAATATATAAATTAAAAATCAATCAATTATGTACCCCAAAAAATTTTAAAATTATTATAAATAATAGTATTTTAATTTCTCCATTTTTAACAAATATTTTTCTATTGTTTTTTTATTTCAAATTATTTCTACATGTCATATTTCAAATTTATCCATTTTAACAAATATTCAATTAAAAATAAATTGGATTTTAATTAATATAAATAAACAAATTACATAGCAAATAAATAGATAAAATGTTTTTGCGGCGCTTCTACAAAACTCGCTAAAGCCAGCATTAGCGGCGCTTCTCAAAAACCTAAAGGCCCGAGCATTAGCGCGCTTCTTAAAACCGAA
>NC_053449.1:36292253-36378663 GCF_007990345.1 Gossypium hirsutum
GGAAATCATCGTATTGTTTCATAAATGTTTTGATAAACCACGCAGAATAGAAAATAGTCGAAACCAAAAACAGTTAAAACATACAATCCAGATAGCCAAAAATTACAAACTCTGAATAAATCTAGAATTTTAAATAAAACCATCAATTACTAAGTAAAATAGTTCCGGTCGAGTGGTCACCGTAGAGCCTCCGCCGCACCGATCGCCTAAGCCTGTGGATTACCTAACAGAATAAACAGACAAATGTGAGTTTTAGTAAATCAGTGTGTAACCAACAAAAATAGTTATAGAGATGTACAAAATTCATAATCATCAGTACAGATTCGGACCTAAGTCCATAATAGATCAGATGTCAGAATCAATAACAGAAAAAATACACAGAATCCTACCCCATCCTCTACACACCATCTCTAACCATCCCATCACACCATGTGGGGTTAAAAACACCCACCCTTCCCTATTCACCATTTAGTGTAAATACGACACATAACAGATAATAAGCAGTCAAGTTGCCAGAAAATAGGCGAGGATCACCATTCAGATCATTTCTTGCACATATACCAGTCCCACCCTAAACATAGATACATAAATAACAAATTTAACATGCTTAAATACAAATAACATGCATGCTTTAACAGTACAGTCAGACAAACATACATTTAGTATCCTACTCAGATCAGTCTATCAGAATATTATAGCACACATAATAGGGTTTGGTTAGCCCTTACCGACCCTATGGTAAGCCCATAGTTGAGCGGAATGGCCTGTGCGAACCTAGAGAAAAATTCAAATTATGGGCCCACATGCGCAGATAGGCCTTATCCGTGTCTCCCACACGGCCTGGCCTATAAACCCCACGTCTGTATGGCCCACTCGCCTAACTTTGCCTAGCCCGTGTTGTGACAGCCCTAATTCGACCCTAGTCGGAATGTGGTTTCAAGACCACAAAACCGAGTCATAAAATTTAGTTAAAATTTTATTTGCATGTCTTATATGTGTGATAGTACTTGTACAAAAATTTGATGTTTTAATTTTATATTAGGAATGTGAATTTTGCTTGAAAGGATCTAGTTGAAAGACTTGGAAAATTATGATAGGTAAATAAGTAAGGACCAAATAGTATTAAAGTGGGAAAGTGTTGTCCTCGCATGTCAAATTAGCCAAACTAAAGCATAGTGGCCGGCCATGCTATGGGTGGAAACATGTCTCCAACATGTTATGCTAGTGATGTATGTTAAGAAAAATAAAATAATGAGCATGGTGATTAAATAATGAAAGGAAGGGTGATGAAAAAAAAATAATAATATGGTCTCATCCATATCCCCTTGTTGCCGGTGAATTGAAGAAAGAAAACAAAAAAAATGTTCATTCTTGAACATCTTTGGCCGAATAGAGGAAAGAAAGGAAGGGGAAAAGCTTGAGAAAATCGGCTATGGTGGTTTGCTAGACTAAGGTATGTTTGATGTTGTCCTTGAGATGCATGCATGTTTTAGTAATTGACTTGAGTTCTAAATAGCCCATGTTCAAATCTTGAATCTTGTTGGTAACATGAGCAATCGGTCATGAGAAAGTGTTTAAGAAATGGTTGTTGTTCATGTTATTTGGATGAGAAATGGTGAGTTTTGTTGTTTCATGTTAAAGTTAGGTGAATGATGATAGAGGAGTGTTTGAACTATAAAAAGAATCGGCTACCTTGTTATGAGCTAGGGCCGAATGTGAGTTTGGTTGTGTTTGAATATTACATGCTTGGTAGAATGGTGGATGAAGGTGCCGAATGTATGTTGGATTGATAGAGTCTCCAAATTGATTTTATGTGTGTATGCATGACCGAATATACGTGGTCACATGAGTAAGGAAATGAGTTATTTGATATGTGGTAAAAGTTAAGTACTAAATCGAAGGTTGCTAAAATTGCCATTTCTTTAGCCGAATATGTGTTTGATCAATGAAGGAATTGTTGAAGAATATAGGTGAACTTGGTGAGAGTATTCGGCTTAGTGTATAAATGATATAAAGATTTTAGGAAATTGTTTTGGTTAGGTGTATGTATGATTAAGTATATTCGGCAATATACTTAAAGTGGGTACATGATATTACATTATAATTATTGAGCTTAAGTATATGGATATGTGTATATGTGGTCATATAATGACATTTTGGTTTGAAAATTAATGATATGTGATTGCCGAATGTGATAAATAAATTCATGTTATTGGGTTAAATATTGAATACTCTTATTTGTATTATTTAAGCTCAAGAACCTAAAGGAGAGGCGTCCAACAAGGGGAAATCGAAGGTCATCGAGTAGCCGACTCGGAATTATTTTACCCAACATAAAGTAAGTCATTAAGCATATAGTTGGTATTAATTCAAATGGTCATAACGTCTATGTAATGATGCTGAATGGAATGAATAAATATATATATATGCATGTACGTATGTGATGATGAAAGTGTTGAATGAAAGAAAGAGGTGAGATGTATTGAGTTGTTGATCTCGGCACTAAATGTGCGGGTATAAACAAGTATGACCATGAGATTGGCGCTAAGAGTGCGGGTTTAAATTGTGCAGCACTAAGTGTGCGAGTTTGACTATGTAGCACTAAGTGTGCGAGTTTGACTATGTAGCACTAAGTGTGCGAGTTGACTATGTAGCACTAACTGTGCGAGTATGATTATGTAGCACTAAGTGTGCGAGTTGATTATATAGCACTGAGTGTGCGGACTTAATAATATTCTTGAATCATTATGGACACTAAGTGTGCGACACTATTGAGTCGATCACGGATAGCGGATCGGGTAAGTATCTTGAGTTCATGGCTAATAGGTGCTATGTTATATTTGGAGTTGAGCTTGGTAAGTTGAACCTATGTGACAAATATACTTGAAGTCACGTACATAAGATTTATCGTGGAATGGGTGAAAGGCCGCTTAGTTGTATGATTGTAATGAAAATAAAATGATTTATGAAAATGCCTCGAATATCCTATTGATGAGTATATGGAATGTGAATGCATGATTTGGTATGAGATTGAACCGATAGGTCGGAGGAACTATGGTATGGTTCGGTATGGATGGAGTAACTAGCCTCGTTCCATTTTGTTTCCTCTTGTGGTAATGTTATTAATGGATGGTAGTGTATTGCTTATGACTTACTGAGTTATAAACTCACTCGGTGTTTCCTTGTCACCCATACTAGGTTTCTTGGACTCGTCTCTTTTTGCGTGGTCGGGCCATCATCGAAGTCATCACACCGGATAGCAAGTTTTGGTACTTTCTTCTTAGTTGGCTTAGGAGAACATTTCGGCATGTATAGGCTATTATGTTGTGTTTGAACTTTGGTATGTAATCTTTTAGCCATGCGAAAATGGCATAAATGTTCGGTTGGGTTTGGATTCATACGTTAGGTCGCAAATCTTGATAATTCGACCTTTTATGCCATACGTCATGGTTGATTATTTTGGTGTTAAAATTCATGATATGGCAATAGTGTAGTAGGGGGAAGTTTGACAATGATTAGCCTTTGGCATGGTTAGTCATGATCATAATTTGTGATATGCATGATGAATTATTAGTTAGATCAAGGAGTAAACACGAAGTGGGCATAGTTGCTTTCGTAACAGATGCTGGCAGCAGCAGTGACATGAGATTGAAAAATCACTAAAAATAGTAGGAGTGGAATTAATTGATGAATAAATTATGTAATCGAAGTTCGATGAGTCTATTTTCATATAGAAGTAACGAAAAGATCATATGGACAGTATGTTAAGAGATAATCAGGTTCTCGTGGGACAGGGCCAGAACGGTTTCTGGATTCCCTTCTCCGACTTTGGAAATTCATTATAAATTAACCAGAGATAATTAGGAGTCATACCATATATTTATAGATTCATCTCTGAGTCTAGTTTCTATAGAAACAAACGGCATCAGTATTGAAGCTCTGTACAGGGAGATATCCAGGTCGTAATGCGCAAAGGTCAGCGTAGTCGACCCCAGTAACATGGGAGACTTTGACTAATAAACTGTACTAATTGGCCCGACCAAAAATTCTAGAAAAAAATATGTAGATGGGAATATGAGTCTAGTTTCAGGGAAAATTCACGGAACTGGATTTCGAGTTCCAGAGCTCAAGATATGATTTTTAAAGCGACTAGTACGCAGATTGACAGCTTGTCTGGAAAAATTTTAATAAGTGGTTTGAAGTCTGTTAACACCTCGTGTTCGACTCCGGCGACGGTCTCGGGTTCGGGGTGTTACATTTGATTGGTATCAGAGCTATGGTTTAGTCGGTTCTAGGACTACCATAGCACGTATGAGTCTAGCTATACATGCCGAATGTTAATGTTTAACTGTGTGATGACTTCTGACGGTTAAAATTTATGTTTTGATTAGTAAATGGACCCCGGTGTAGAAGGAACCTTAGCGGATGACGTTGAGAGCGTATCGGCTGCTCCTGCACAAGGGACACCGCCTATTGAACCTCAGTCATCTGCGAATAATCAAGGTGAGGGGGCTAAACAAGCCTTCTTTACCATGATGAATGAGTGGGTCGCGCAATATGCCCGAACCAATCCGGCTGTCCACCAATTCCCGAATTTGAATAATCCACCCCCGGAGCCAGTAATGCCATCAGTTACTGATCCTGTGAGGCTGAGTAAGCCACCTGTAGACTTGATTAGGAAGCGCGGGGCTGAGGAGTTCAGGGCCATAGTTACTGATGATGCTAAAAGGGCCGAGTTCTGGCTTGATAACACCATTCGGGTGTTTGATGAACTGTCATGCACACCCGATGAATGTCTAAAGTGTGCTATATCCTTGTTGCGGGACTCAGCCTACTATTGGTGGAGGACCCTGATTTCCATAGTCCCAAACGATCGAGTAACTTGGGACTTCTTTCAGACGGAATTTCGAAAGAAACATATTAGTCAACGGTTCATTGATCAAAAGCGTAAGGAATTCTTGGAACTCAAGCAAGGCCGTATGACCGTATCTGAATACGAACATGAATTCGTGAGACTCAGTAGGTATGCCCGGGAGTGTGTAGCTGATGAGGTTGCTATGTGCAAAAGATTCGAAGAAGGATTGAATGAGGATTTAAAGCTACTAATGGGTATTTTGGAAATAAAAGAATTCGTAACACTAGTCGAACGAGCCTGCAAGGCGGAAGAACTTGGAAAGGAGAAGAAGAAGGCTGAATTTGAAGCTAGAGACTATCGTAAAAGATCGACGGGTAAAGCTCCGTTCTCAGCCGTAAAGAAGTTCAGGGAGGACACTAATAAGTCGAGGACGACTGCGGGAATTTCCATCAGAGCAAGACCATCGACGGACTCCCGAGCTACTTCGGTAGCTAGTGTGGGCAATAATCGTCTAGAGAAACCTGAATGTCCCCAATGTGGAAGACGACACATAGGTGAATGTTGGGGTAAGTCTATTAACAGGGCCTGTTACGGATGCGGTTCGAAGGACCACTTCATTAGAGATTGCACGGAGCTTGATGAGAAGAATAAGATTCAAGGTGCAAGACCTAGTGGAGTGACAACTAGAGGTAGACCACCGAGAATTTTAGGAGGTAGGGGTGGTAGTCAGAGAGGGACCTCTGATACGGCTGTTCGAGCTGAGAACCGTACTCCTGCTAGAGCATATGCCATTCGCGCACGAGAGGAGGCATCCTCCCCTGACGTCATCACTGGTACCTTCACTCTCTTTGATACTAATGTGATTGCATTGATTGACCCTGGCTCTACTCATTCATATGTATGTGAAACCTTAGCATCCAGTAAGACTCTACCTGTTGAGTCTACTGAGTTCGTAATTCGGGTGTCAAATCCCTTGGGTCGTTACGTGCTTGTCGACAAAGTGTGTAAGAGATGTCCCCTAGTAATTCGAGGTTCTTGTTTCCCGGTGGACTTGATGCTTTTGCCGTTTGATGAATTTGATGTTATTCTTGGTTTGGATTGGCTGACCGCGCATGATGCGGTTGTAAATTGCAAAAGCAAGACTATTGATTTGAGGTGCGCAAATAACGAGGTAATCCGAGTTGAGTCTACGGATTGAAGGGGTTGCCAGCTGTAATATCAGCAATGTTGGCCCAGAAATATGTGAGAAAAGGGTGCGAAGCATACCTTGCGTATGTACTTGATGACAAAGAGTTAGAAAAGAAACCCGAATCTGTGCCGGTGGTTTGTGAATACCCGGATGTTTTTCCTGAAGAGTTACCGGGTTTGCCACCTGTTCGGGAGATAGAATTTGGTATTGAGCTTGTACCTGGAACTACGCCAATTTCGATAGCTCCGTATCGTATGGCACTAATCGAGTTAAAGGAGTTGAAAGCTCAGTTGCAAGAATTGACGGATAGAGGTTTCGCTCGACCAAGTTTCTCACCTTGGGGTGCACCAGTATTGTTTGTGAAAAAGAAGGACGGAACCATGAGGTTGTGCATTGACTATCGTCAACTGAATAAAGTGACGATAAAGAACAAATATCCGTTGCCGCGCATCGATGATTTGTTCGACCAACTGAAGGGAGCCACAGTGTTCTCAAAAATAGATTTGAGATCGGGCTATTATCAGTTGCGAATTCGAGATTCGGACATACCCAAAACTGCTTTCAGAACGAGGTACGGTCACTACGAGTTCTTAGTGATGCCGTTTGGGCTCACTAATGCCCCTGCAGTATTTATGGATTTGATGAATCGGATCTTCAGACCATATTTGGATCGGTTCGTAGTTGTGTTCATTGATGACATCTTGGTCTATTCAAGAGATGAGATCGAACATGCTGAACACTTGAGATTAATGTTGCAAGTTTTGCGGGATAAGAAGTTATATGCTAAGTTCAGTAAGTGTGAGTTCTGGTTAAGAGAGGTTAGCTTCTTGGGTCATGTGGTATCCGCATCGGGTATTCGAGTTGACCCGAACAAAATCTCAGCCATACTTAACTGGAAACCTCCGAGAAATATTACTGAGGTTCGGAGCTTTTTGGGACTCGCCGGTTATTACCGACGATTTGTCAAAGGTTTCTCGATGATAGCCACACCAATGACGAAGCTCTTCAAAAGGATGTTAAGTTCGAATGGACGGAGAAATGTCAGAAAGGCTTCGATCAACTGAAAACTTATTTGACTGAAGCTCCAATTTTAGTGCAACCTGAATCAGGCAAAGAGTTTGTCATTTATAGTGACGCATCCCTACTCGGGTTGGGTTGCGTATTGATGCAAGAAGGTCAAGTTGTGGCCTATGCGTCGAGACAATTGAAGCCACACGAGAGAAATTATCCGACCCATGATCTCGAACTAGCTGTCATCGTATTTGCTTTAAAAATATGGCGACATTATTTATTTGGTGAGAAGTGCCATGTATTTTCGGATCACAAAAGTCTCAAATATTTGATGACTCAGCGAGACTTGAATCTGCGACAAAGACGTTGGCTTGAATTGTTGAAAGATTACGAGCTTGTCATTGATTACCACCCGGGAAAGGCTAATGTGGTTGCGGACGCCTTAAGCCAGAAATCACTGTTTGCTTTACGAGCGATGAATGTGCACTTGTCTGTTCTACCCGACAATGTGTTAGTAGCTGAATTAAAAGCCAAACATTGTTGATTCATCAAATTCGTGAAGCCCAGAAAGTTGATGATGAATTGGTTGCAAAACGGGCTGAATGTATTCCGAATATGGAATCCGAATTTCAAATTGATGATGACGATTGTTTGAGGTTCAGAAGTCGGTTGTGTGTTCCAAGAAATTCAGAACTCATTTCGATGATTCTGAACGAAGCTCATTGTAGCCGAATGTCAATTCACCCGGGGAGTACGAAAATGTACAACGATCTGAAACGTCAGTTTTGGTGGCATGGTATGAAACGAGACATCTCTGACTTTGTTTCGAGATGCTTAATATGTCAACAAGTGAAAGCAGAACATCAAGTGCCTTCAGGATTACTTCAGCCGATCATGATACCCGAGTGGAAATGGGATCGAGTCACAATGGACTTTGTGTCCGGACTACCATTGTTAACAAGTAAGAAGGATGCGATTTGGGTTGTTGTTGATAGACTGACTAAGTCGGCTCACTTTATCCCCGTGCGTACGAATTTTTCATTGGATAAACTAGCCGAATTGTATGTCTCTCAGATTGTGAGATTACATGGAGTACCTATTTCTATCGTGTCGGATAGAGATCCATGATTCACCTCGCGATTTTGGAAGAAATTGCAAGAAGCTTTGGGTACCAAGCTGCATTTTAGCACCGCTTTTCATCCCCAAACCGATGGTCAATCCGAGCAGATAATTCAGATACTCGAGGATATGCTGAGATGCTGCATCCTTGAGTTTAGTGGTTCATGGGAACGGTATGTACCTTTGATTGAATTCGCTTACAACAATAGTTTTCAATCAAGTATTAAGATGGCACCTTACGAGGCTTTGTACGGTCGTAAATGCCGTACACCATTGTTTTGGACCGAGCTCGGTGAAAGTAAAATTTTCGGAGTTGATTTGATTAAAGATGCCGAACAGAAAGTAAAGGTAATCCGTGAAAGTCTGAAGGCAGCCACAGATCGTCAGAAATCGTATGCGGACTTGAAACGAAAGGACATTGAATATCAGGTGGGAGATAAAGTGTTCCTTAAAGTTTCGCCTTGGAAAAAGGTACTCAGGTTTGGCCGTAAGGGCAAGTTGAGTCCGAGATTCATCGGCCCGTACGAAGTATCCGAACGAGTTGGACCAGTTGCATACCGATTAATTTTGCCCCCTGAGCTTGAAAAGATTCACGACGTCTTTCATGTTTCGATGCTTCGACGCTATCGATCTGATCCATCGCACATAATTAGCCCATCAGAGGTTGAAATTCAAGCCGATATGAGTTATGAAGAAGAACCGATGCGTATCCTAGCTCGTGAAGTGAAGGAGTTGCGAAACAAAAGGGTTCCGTTAGTGAAGGTGTTATGGCTCAAACACGGGATCGAGGAAGCTACTTGGGAAACTGAGAGCTCGATGAAAGAACGATACCCAAACCTATTTACCGGTAAGATTTTCGGGGACGAAAATTTCTTAAGTGGGGGAGAATTGTGACAGCCCTAATTCGACCCTAGTCGGAATGTGGTTTCGGGACCACAAAACCGAGTCATAAAATTTAGTTAAAATTTTATTTGCATATCTTATATGTGTGATAGTACTTGTACAAAAATTTGATGTTTTAATTTTATATTAGGAATGTGAATTTTGCTTGAAAGGATCTAGTTGAAAGACTTGGAAAATTATGATAGGTAAATAAGTAAGGACCAAATAGTATTAAAGTGGGAAAGTGTTGTCCTTGCATGTCAAATTAGCCAAACTAAAGCATAGTGGCCGGCCATGCTATGGGTGGAAACATGTCTCCAACATGTTATGCTAGTGATGTATGTTAAGAAAAATAAAATAATGAGCATGGTGATTAAATAATGAAAGGAAGGGTGATGAAAAAAAAATAATAATATGGTCTCATCCATATCCCTTGTTGCCGTGAATTGAAGAAAGAAAACAAAAAAAATGTTCATTCTTGAACATCTTTGGCCGAATAGAGGAAAGAAAGGAAGGGGAAAAGCTTGAGAAAATCGGCTATGGTGGTTTGCTAGACTAAGGTATGTTTGATGTTGTCCTTGAGATGCATGCATGTTTTAGTAATTGACTTGAGTTCTAAATAGCCCATGTTCAAATCTTGAATCTTGTTGGTAACATGAGCAATCGGTCATGAGAAAGTGTTTAAGAAATGGTTGTTGTTCATGTTATTTGGATGAGAAATGGTGAGTTTTGTTGTTTCATGTTAAAGTTAGGTGAATGATGATAGAGGAGTGTTTGAACTATAAAAAGAATCGGCTACCTTGTTATGAGCTAGGGCCGAATGTGAGTTTGGTTGTGTTTGAATATTACATGCTTGGTAGAATGGTGGATGAAGGTGCCGAATGTATGTTGGATTGATAGAGTCTCCAAATTGATTTTATGTGTGTATGCATGACCGAATATACGTGGTCACATGAGTAAGGAAATGAGTTATTTGATATGTGGTAAAAGTTAAGTACTAAATCGAAGGTTGCTAAAATTGCCATTTCTTTAGCCGAATATGTGTTTGATCAATGAAGGAATTGTTGAAGAATATAGGTGAACTTGGTGAGAGTATTCGGCTTAGTGTATAAATGATATAAAGATTTTAGGAAATTGTTTTGGTTAGGTGTATGTATGATTAAGTATATTCGGCAATATACTTAAAGTGGGTACATGATATTACATTATAATTATTGAGCTTAAGTATATGGATATGTGTATATGTGGTCATATAATGACATTTTGGTTTGAAAATTTAATGATATGTGATTGCCGAATGTGATAAATAAATTCATGTTATTGGGTTAAATATTGAATACTCTTATTTGTATTATTTAAGCTCAAGAACCTAAAGGAGAGGCGTCCAACAAGGGGAAATCGAAGGTCATCGAGTAGCCGACTCGGAATTATTTTACCCAACATAAAGTAAGTCATTAAGCATATAGTTGGTATTAATTCAAATGGTCATAACGTCTATGTAATGATGCTGAATGGAATGAATAAATATATATATATGCATGTACGTATGTGATGATGAAAGTGTTGAATGAAAAGAAAAGAGGTGAGATGTATTGAGTTGTTGATCTCGGCACTAAATGTGCGGGTATAAACAAGTATGACCATGAGATTGGCGCTAAGAGTGCGGGTTTAAATTGTGCAGCACTAAGTGTGCGAGTTTGACTATGTAGCACTAAGTGTGCGAGTTTGACTATGTAGCACTAAGTGTGCGAGTTGACTATGTAGCACTAACTGTGCGAGTATGATTATGTAGCACTAAGTGTGCGAGTTGATTATATAGCACTGAGTGTGCGGACTTAATAAATATTCTTGAATCATTATGGACACTAAGTGTGCGACACTATTGAGTCGATCACGGATAGCGGATCGGGTAAGTATCTTGAGTTCATGGCTAATAGGTGCTATGTTTATATTTGGAGTTGAGCTTGGTAAGTTGAACCTATGTGACAAATATACTTGAAGTCACGTACATAAGATTTATCGTGGAATGGGTGAAAGGCCGTTTAGTTGTATGATTATAACGAAAATAAAATGATTTATGAAAATGCCTCGAATATCCTATTGATGAGTATATGGAATGTGAATGCATGATTTGGTATGAGATTGAACCGATAGGTCGGAGGAACTATGGTATGGTTCGGTATGGATGGAGTAACTAGCCTCATTCCATTTTGTTTCCTCTTGTGGTAATGTTATTAATGGATGGTAGTGTATTGCTTATGACTTACTGAGTTATAAACTCACTCGGTGTTTCCTTGTCACCCATACTAGGTTTCTTGGACTCGTCTCTTTTTGCGTGGTCGGGCCATCATCGAAGTCATCACACCGGATAGCAAGTTTTGGTACTTTCTTCTTAGTTGGCTTAGGAGAACATTTCGGCATGTATAGGCTATTATGTTGTGTTTGAACTTTGGTATGTAATCTTTTAGCCATGCGAAAATGGCATAAATGTTCGGTTGGGTTTGGATTCATACGTTAGGTCGCAAATCTTGATAATTCGACCTTTTTATGCCATACGTCATGGTTGATTATTTTGGTGTTAAAATTCATGATATGGCAATAGTGTAGTAGGGGGAAGTTTGACAATGATTAGCCTTTGGCATGGTTAGTCATGATCATAATTTGTGATATGCATGATGAATTATTAGTTAGATCAAGGAGTAAACACGAAGTGGGCATAGTTGCTTTCGTAACAGATGCTGGCAGCAGCAGTGACATGAGATTGAAAAATCACTAAAAATAGTAGGAGTGGAATTAATTGATGAATAAATTATGTAATCGAAGTTCGATGAGTCTATTTTCATATAGAAGTAACGAAAAGATCATATGGACAGTATGTTAAGAGATAATCAGGTTCTCGTGGGACAGGGCCAGAACGGTTTCTGGATTCCCTGCTCCGACTTTGGAAATTCATTATAAATTAACCAGAGATAATTAGGAGTCATACCATATATTTATAGATTCCTCTCTGAGTCTAGTTTCTATAGAAACAAACGGCATCAGTATTGAAGCTCTGTACAGGGAGATATCCAGGTCGTAATGCGCAAAGGTCAGCGTAGTCGACCCCAGTAACATGGGAGACTTTGACTAATAAACTGTACTAATTGGCCCGACCAAAAATTCTATAAAAAAATATGTAGATGGGAATATGAGTCTAGTTTCAGGGAAAATTCACGGAACTGGATTTCGAGTTCCAGAGCTCAAGATATGATTTTTAAAGCGACTAGTACGCAGATTGACAGCTTGTCTGGAAAAATTTTAATAAGTGGTTTGAAGTCTGTTAACACCTCGTGTTCGACTCCGGCGACGGTCTCGGGTTCGGGGTGTTACACGTGTAGCCCACATGGCCACACCAACACCATCACATGGTCGTGTCTTGCACACGACCACGCCCTCGTCAAACAAACAGCCGTGTCTCGCACACAGCCAGCCACACAGCCTGGCACACGCCCGTGTGGCGTCAACAGAATGTTTTTTTAGCTTTCACTGAAACTCAATTTTCTGCATTTTGGGAACACACCTGGTACGATTTTGATACAAAAACACTCTCGAGATCACCAAAACCCCCGAACAATTTCAACTATTATTCCGCAAGAGGAGAGTCTTATTCTTCACGATTCACTGCAAAACGCACGAAAATAGGGAGCCAAAAACACCACAATTAACAGAGAGACTAAGATAGAAACCGATAGAAAGAAAATGAAAAGAAAAATTGACAGTGGGAAACAAAAAATAAAAAGTCAAAAAAGGGGAGAGGTTTTTTTTTAGAAAAGAGAAAACTAAAATTACCACTCAGGAAATCTGATAACCTATCCCTAATTTTTCTCCCACTCCCCACTAACCCACTCACTCACAACCTCATCTACCTCTGAATTTCAAGACCACTCAAACTCTCTCAGCCAACCGAAATAAAAATTAACACCCTCTAGCACAACAAACCCTTTACCATTCAAACCAACAGTCTCATTCTGATATGAGTTTACTAACGATAAAATATAACCCAACCTACCAAGGATAATGCTAGGATTAGAAAAATAATAAAATTTACAAATGTGGGACTTCAACCTAAGACCTCTCACACGCACCCAGAACACTTAACCAATGAAACAGATACTCATTTATGTTAGGAATTTATAGAAACAGAAATAAATTATTCAGGGTGTTATAGTAAAACTGAATTGCTATAGATGTGAAATACTAAAAGGACCAAAATGGTGATTAAACCATTACCAAAAGTCCAAGCAGTGGTCGATATCAATTATTCCACTAACCTTTGGGTTATTTATTCTGTAGGTCCTAATACTTTAGGGTTAAATTGAAATAAAGCTTAATTAAATAATAATAGAATAATTGAAGGATCAATTGTGTAATTGGACCTTCCTTAAAAGGTCAAATGGTAGGAATGATGTAGAATTCTCTAGTTTTTGGTTAATTACTATTAAATCCTTATTAATTAGTAATTAAAAAAATGACTAAATCGTAAAAATGAAAAAGTTAATCATTATTAGTTTAAAAGGTCTAATTGAAGGGTTTTGAAGGGAAATTAGACCATTGTGCTTTATTTTGGATGGTTTAAGTGATGAAAAGTGTGAAGTTTTAATTGTTTTAATAGGATAAATTAGTAAATATCAATTTATAAAGTAAATATAAAACATAAAAAGAAAGAAAAAGATATCATCTTCCATGTTTCTTCTAGAGAACCCGATTAGCCATTGCTGGAGCTAAGGAAACATTTGGCCAAGCTTAGGCCTTTGCTTCGGTAAGCAAACCTTGTCCGTTTTTAGTATTTTTTGTGTTTTTAAACTAGTATTAGCTTGATCTAGCTAACCGAAGATTAACTTGTAAAACTATCAAATGTTATGGATTATGTAATTGATGAGTTTAGTATGCTTTTGAAGTTTACGATAAATTTTTAAGCTTGATTTTTAAATAAGACTATTCTGTAAAGTAAATTTTAGTAATTTTCATGTTAAGGGACTAAAATGTTAAAGTGATAAAATCACAAGGCCTTGATGTGAAATAACAGCAAGTATGGGTTGTAATGGAGTAGTACACAATTTGGTTGAATTTGGATAGGTTAAAATTGGTTAAATTGCATGTTTTGGGCTTCGAGACTAAATTGCATAAAAGTGAAATGTTAGGGGTAATTTTGTACAAATGTAAAAAATGAATTAATTGCATAAAATGAGTAATTTTGTTCTTGAAATTAGTTAATTGAATGAAACTATTATTTTAGATCAAGAACGAGAGGAAAAACAAGGGGAAAGAGAAAATTTCAAAATAGTCCCTATATCTTTGTCATCGCTGCAGTTTAGTCAGGTGAGTTCATTCGATTTAATTTTAATACATTTTTAAACACATTGTATGACCTTAGTTGTATAATTTTAGATTATGTTGATGCATGTATTTGAAAATGGAAATAATGAATTGATATGACATCGATCACTAATTGAGATATTCTAGGCCAATGAATGTTTGGCTATTGAACTAATTGCTTGCATATGGAATATGAGATAGTGATATATTCATGTATTGTTCTATGATGGAATGCTCTGAACCAATGAACATAGGATAGAGTACGATTGGCATGCCAATAAGTTATCATCTGCGCAGTACGAGATTGATTTGAGTAGTGAAGATGATTTCTGTATATTCTCTGTTCACTAGATATGCCAAGGTCCTGCATTTGTTACAGACTATCGTGTTATATTACAGTGTTATCTGGTGTGCTAGATGGTACTGGCTCTTATGAGCATCTGGTGTGATGGATGGTTAACCGTGTACTTGATCCATTTATCGTTTATCGGGCTATCTTTATTGATCTCTGAAAATTATTGAAATGTGGAACTGATTTGTACTATCGTACTGAGCATTACTCACCTGTTGTGAGCTGTGATTGACAAGATTTCTGAGAATAACTTTATTGAAAGGAACTCTGTTTAGTAACCTCGTTATTTGATTTATTATGTTTATTCGGTAAGTTTTATCATTTTAATCGATGAACTTACTAAGCTATATAAAAGCTTACTCATGTTATTGTTTCATTTCCTTGTAGATATTGTTTGGGAAAGCCAAAGATTAGAGCAACCTGAAGAAATCACACAATCGAGGATCTTGGTAGATTTTGAATTCGAACTTGGCTTATATGGAATGTAATTAGGGGATTTGAGTTTGTTTTGTAATAGTCCATAAGTACTCATCTTATATAGCTTGGTGTGTTTATCATGTTGTTTAGTTAAATGGCTATTGATATGTGCATGCATGATGCAAGTTGTGGTTGATTGGAAATAGGAAAGTGTATGTCTTAACATTCAATATGGTATGATACTTGTGTGATTGCTAATCACTAGGTTATATACTAGTGAATTGAGATTCTAGTTTAAATGATTTGAATACCTAATGGTTGTATGCAAGCCTAATTCTTAGTTTAATCATAAGTGGGTGAGCACAAAATGGTAAGTTGGCATGAGTTAGGTATGGTAATTTTGGGTTTAAATGTAAGTCAATTTAAGTGTGTTGTGACTTGTGCATTTTAACTGATAATGAAATGTATGAATTTGAATAGTGGTTTCAATGATAGCACATTGGCTAAGCACATAAGTGGCTTGTTTTGGCATGCTTTGAGTGCTTTAATTTGGTAACATAGACGAAAATAGGTTATGGGTGTTTTAGTAACACTCCGTAACTCTAATTCGGTAACGAAGACGGGTTAGGGGTATTACAACTTATGGGATATGTAATGTGTTATAGTAAAAGACATGTGTATGATGATGTTACAATGATATAAAGGTTACAAATTCAATATTAATGCCCGTGTAAACATAGAAAACTATTAGGATATGATTGGCATGCAAATAGGGTTAGTTACACGCTTGTACAGGTTTGGACTTCGGTGCCTCTGATTTCACTTTGGTGCCTCTATACAACTGATGTCCACGAAGACTAAAAGTACTAGTAATTACCATCTTTCTATTATTTAATCGATAAATTTGAGTGATTGATTAAAATTAAAATTAACTAAATTAATTAACTACGAATGTGACAAAGAGAAAATCAAGAAAATAATCGAGTAAACAACCAAGAAGAGAAACAATACCCATGAAAGAATTCACCTAGATTTCATTTGTCATTTTCAATCTAAATTTTGCAATTTCTTCACTTAGTATCTTGATCCATAGGAATCCCTAAATTATGCCAAAATCTCTCTTCAATAATAAAAGCAACTGACTCTAAGTTGATTAATTGAAATTTTTTTCTAATTAAAACCCCTATTATCGCATTAACTCGATCTATGGATTCTCCTATTAGATTTGACTCTAATTTGGTAGATTTATTTCATTCTGTTTCTAGGATTGCATGCAACTCCACTCAATTATGCTAGATCTACTCTTAAACAGGGTCTATTCCTCCTCTAATTTAAGCAAATCAAACATGACTTAATAGTCTACAAATATTAAACCAAGAATTAAGCACGCATAATTGATAACAAGATCTAAATATTTATTGCATAAAATAAAAATCAAGCGACAAAATTCATTATACAGTTCATCTCCCTAGACATTTAGAAAATTAGTTCATGCTAGCAAATAAAAACATCCAAAATATAGTATAACCACAAGAAACAAAGAAACTCATAATAATATCAATAATATCCAAAGAAATCAAAAGAGAATCTTCAATCTTGATGGAAATCTACTTCAGGATTGGCTTCAATGATGTTTTTTGAGTTGTTTTCTTGAGTATTCTATGTGGCTCACTCCTATCTTCTTATTTTTGTCTTATATAGGTCTCAAAATGCCCAAAAAACCCTAAAATTCGTGTTTTTTCGTTGTTTGGAGTGTAACTAACAAAATCAACTGGTCCAGCTCTTGTAACCCCTATACCTTGATCTAATTTTTCAGTTTTCCTTCTTTTTGCTCCCAAATTCTCTCATAGGTATAAAACATGAATTTAAAGGATTAGGAGCATAAAATTCACCATTAACATCGAATAATCACTCAAAAATGCATTAAGAATGAGACTAAAACATGTTACTTTTAGTACTTATCAACAGCGCTACGGTGCTTTCTGGTGTGGTGTAGTTACTCATGCATCCAAATTTATTTACTAGCATTCATTGGGCTACTAGATTAATAGACAAGGGAAATGGCTATTACATCTTATGAGACTATGTTTAAATGGTTATATGTTGAATAAATTATACGAATGGCATTGAATTGGTATAATGTATGTGTATAGTAATATCTTGAATGATATATTACTTACGATAACATTATATAACTCGATTATTTGTGGAGCTCACCTTATTACTGTGAAATGCTATGCTAGGTTTACTGTATTGATCCATTAATTTGAAATGTATAATTTGTAGGTTAAGGTAAGTTAATGTTTATTTCATATTAACTTACAAAGTATTAGTAATGCTTATCTCGTTGCTTTCTTTCCTTTTTCTATGTATTTTGGCTTGCGGGACATGATGATTGGATCGTATAGAAGCTCACACTATCCACCTATCAACTCAGTAGACTTTACTTATTTTGTAACTCGGTATTGTGGCATGTGGATAGGTGTCTATCTATGTGTTTCTTGTGAATGATAATTTGGGTTAAGATTAACTTAATGCTTAATATTGTAATATTATGTGTATATATGTAAAAATACATGTTTTGGTATGTTTGGAGGTTGATGGATAAGTTAAGTATTTGAAATAAAAATGTGACGGTGAATTGGTAAGGTATGACATTCATAGTGTATAATTATCATCAAATGGAATGGATATTTAATAGTAACAAATAACTTCCATTCATGTTAACATATTTGGTATGATTTGTTGTGAAATGATGCCAATTGGGACATATTGGTTTTAGTTGGTAATGTTTGATCTATCATCAATTGATATTTGGATCATGTTTTGGCTTGGTATGGTAATAAATTATAATGAATAATATTGGAATGGTTATTGAGTGTGATAAGCATGTTAAAATGGATGATTTTGGATGATTATGAATCAAGGAATGGTGGGTTGAATTGGTATATTTGATTTGTTGTCGTTAAAATTGTGAAAAATGTTGGAATAAAAGTTTAGAAATAGTTGAATGAATGCTTAGACATGATTTTGGAATGGTTTGGTGTAGGATATAAATGTACATTATGCACCATTTGAGCTAAAGATTGGCTTGGCATGGAATAGGTACCAAATGGCCTAAAATGTACCAAAATAGAATCCACGTTGAGACGAGATGAGAAACTCTCCTCGTGCAACATCGACTTAATAGTTTGTGATGTCTCAACATCAAGTGGTTGGACGTCATAACGGGAAAAGATGTTTGGCGACGTCACAACATAAAGAAGGTGATGTTACAACATCGTCCCTAGATTTTTAAAACTTTTCAATTTGGTCCTAATCCATACTTGGGTCAACGAAAGAGGTTTCGTAAGCTCGATCAAAGCTTAGACTTTGTTGTGAATCATATTATGAATGTGCTTAAGTTATAAATGTTTGTTTGATTGATATAATTAGTGTTTTTCGGTAGTTGCTCCAAAAACGATTGTAGTATCTTGTAACTCGGACTCAACGATCAAGTCGGGCAAGGGGTATTACAGTGTTTGTGAGACCTAATGTTAGCTCTAGAGCCTTGAGCGTTCGTGTGCGTAGATTGATATAATGATTCGTATATTTTCCCATGAGTTTAGAATTAAGTAATAAATGCCACATATATGAAAATTGATATTGGCTACTCGATCTAAAATACGTTGAACTGTGCTTTGGAATTGAATAATTATTAAAGAATATATTTGCGATTAGTTATGGATAACATTACCAAATTGAAAGAATATAGTGAATACGTGTTATGATACTTAAAATTGATATGCATATATGCCCTTAGGTTGCATCAATTTGTTAATATACGACATTGAACATGACTCATGATTTATTACTTAAATTATTTCGTAACAAAACCGAGTTAATTTGAATTATTCTAGTAATGTAATGTAACGTCACATATCACAATGTAATCATGATAATGGAAATTACAGTGTTGGCTTGTACTTTGATTATCCAATTAAAGATGGATTTAGAGTTGGAAAGGAGATTTATGTTTTGGAATGTGTAGTGGAACATGGGTTGCTCCTAGGTAGCTACCATTGTTATTATTGCTCGGAGAACTAGAGAGAGTATATAATCCAAATCTTAATGATTTTGAGTGATAGAGAGGTTTTTAAAAAAAATTGATTTCAGGGGCAAAGGAAACAACTTTTTAATTGAAAAATTAAGAATTGAGTTAAGATTGGGTTTTGATTAAACCTACATCACCTCACGTAGAAAAAAAACACCAAAATACACTTTTTTTTCAATTTAATAATTAATTTATATATTCTTTAATTATACATTTGAAAAATTTTATAAGATTTTAAAATATTCTACTATTTTTTATATGTTAGTTAAATATTTTTACTTTTTATCATACATATTTTTATTTAATCTTATAAAATTCAATATAATATAAAATATTTAATATTTTAAGTCGGGTCAAATGAAATTCAAAGAAATTATTAGTTGAGATTTTGAAGTTTTAAATAAAATCAAGTTTTCAACATCAAGGGAACTATATCAAGCTCGAAACAAAAAAAATCACCCTGCTTGGTTCTGTTGTTATCCATCTGGAGGTTATGATTGAGTATTAAATGGTAAAAGGTCTGAATTTTTATTAATTGGTTTTTTTATTTAGAGGGCATTTTTTAAGTGATTGGAAGGCTTCATGAAAGTGGAGTTGAATTCGTTAATGATTTTTTTACCAGGTGTTACATCTTGTTATACATCAGTGATCACCAACTCGAGTCCTAGATAAAATTCGCGTCACCTACTCGTGACCCGAATAGGTCCCACCAAACGATTAAGCATCAAGCGAACCACGAGAGAACAATAGGAAAGTTCGCAGATCTAGCTCATAAAGCGAGCTTACAGATCCAGCTTGCCTGAATTGAGTGAGGATCGTGGCCCCAATCTGCATATACCTAAGATGCTCTTAGAAGGCCCAAGGTGCTCACAGAAGGGAGATCACGTGTTCTGCAAGTGACCTAGAGTGAAACATGTGTCCAGTAGGCCTAAATCCCGCTCAGAATATCAGTCCCATGAAAAGAGAGGACCGCGTACATTGCAGGCGACCCAGGGCAAAATATGTGTTCGATGGGCTTGGAGCCCGTATGGAGTGTTAGTCCTAGGAACGATGGATTTAAGAAAAAAAAGTGGGGTCAAATGGTGAGCTGTGATAGTATAAATACCTGAATGCTCCTGTTGATGATATATGAGAAAAAATGACTCAACAATTGGTGCAATGAGCGTGGACACACTTCCGATCATCAAATTCTAGCAAGTTTGGTTTTCTTTTCTTCAGTCGAAGAATAGAAATGGCTCACCCAAATGAGAATTTTCCTTTCAACCTTTCGTCAGAACAGGCTTGAGCCTCAGGCTCTAACGGTCAGCATAATGAAGCAGATTTGTTTGCAAGATGGTTCATTGATAAACTGGAGAACTTCAACAATGTAGTTCATTAGAGAGTTTCTGACCCTCTAGACCTGCATGTTTCCACCAGCCAAGGACTGTCGCTTCCTCTTAACAAAGAGGCACCTCCACAGTAGTTCTTTACTCTGTAGGAGCAAATGAGGGAGCAAATGGCCGCTTAGGAGGCGCGATTCAAGCAACAACAAGCTCTTCAGTAGGAACTACTAAAGTAGAACAATGAGTTGAGAAGAAAGGTGCATTCTGATAACTCTAGCTTTCAAGACAACATGAACACACAGGATGAGGTCCCAAGCATACAAGTGAAAGAGTAACAAAATGAGACGGATGAGTTATAGAGGGATGTAAGGGCGTTGCACCCTGAATCTCAGGACATGGATTGATTGTTTTGCTCCAACAATTTATTGGCCCCTGAGATCATAATAGTGAACTTGCCATGTGACTTCAAGGTCCTAAAGGATATGTTTGAGGGAAGAAGAGACCCACCAACCAACTTGATGCAATATAAAGACTACATAAATGTATTAGCGCATCAAATGCAGCAAAGTGCAAGGCCTTTTCAACGACGCTTAAGGGAAGTGCCAAAGACTAGTATTTATCCCTTCCCTAAAGTTCAATTAGGAGTTTCTCGTAGTTGGGGTAGATCAATCTAGAAAGGATCTCAAGGATCTCAACCAGATCACACAAGGAGATACTTTCCAAAGGCAGGTTTGAAGCTTATACCCCTTGAATGCCACCTATACCTACATTTTCAACCAAGTCAAAAGCTTTGGCATCTTACCTAAGCCACCCCCGATGAGGAGCACTACAAGAAGATTAAATTCAAGAGATAGGCGTGCCTTCCACGATGACATGGGGAACAAAAACAAGGATTGCTTCACACTGAAGAATGCTATAGAGGAGGCAGTGTGAAATGGAGAGCTCGTAGAGTTCGTAAATCAGAATGGCCCCCAACAGGGTCAATGCTAGCGTAATGATTCTAAGGGTAAATAGAAAGTTAAAGGTATCATCCATGTAATTGTAGACACATATGAAGAATGGATAAGTTCCAACACAAAGTGGAGGGCACGAATGAGAAATGTGATGTCGCTCAGCGCTCTCAAGAGGTCGCATCAGCAGTAAAGGTGGAGTGTTGAATACAGTAGTGATGATAAAGAGTTAGTCTGTGACGAAGAAGGTAATGACCCGATGGTTGTCTCGACGACAATTGTAGGTTTCGAAGTTAAAAGAATACTTGTAGGCAGTAGGAGTGCAGTTGAGGTGTTGTCTTTGGATGCATACCAAAAGATGGGGCAAAAAAAGCATGCGTTGTCTAAGGCTAGTCTGTTGTATGGCTTTGTGAATCATCCCATTGAGGTGAAAGGCTCGATCACCTTACCAGTCACCTTAGGGGATGACGAGTACACAACTGTGGAGTATGTTCAGTTCTACGTGGTAGACCGCCTAATGGCATCAATGTTATTTTCAAGCAATTGATAATGAAGATGGCAAATATGGTGGTTGCAACATTCTGCATGAAGATTAAGTTTTCGACAAGAACTGTGGTCGGATTCTTGCACTCAAATTAGTGAACTACGAGGCAATGCCATATGTTATATGTTAATTAAGCACGGGAACCTGTTGCCAAAGGATAGAGTTCGTAGGGACATTGTTAGCGAATTAGGTCCTGGATTTAAACAGCTTGGGCGTAAGGGACGATGAGAGAAGTAAAAAAACATGAGGCTGCGGAGCATACCGTGACTCTGGAACTATTTTGTGATAATGAGGAAAAAACTATTAGATTCTCGTCAAAGTTGGTGGCGGAAGAAAATAACGTACTTGTCAAGTGTTTAAAAGAAAATTCGATCATTTTTGCCTGGTCAGCAGTAGATATATTGGGGGTTGGACCCTCTAGTAATCGTCCACAAGTTAAATGTCCTCCTAGAAGCAAAGCCAATGAAGCAAAAGAAGAGGAAATAGGTGGTGGAAGCAGTAAGACAAGAAGTAGCTAAGTTGTTGTCAGCAGGTTTAATCAGAGAGGTAGAGTATCTGGATTATGATGAAGAAAGCAAATAGAAAATGAAGAATGTGCATCAAATTTACGAACTTAAACAAAGCGTGCCCTAAAGATAGTTCTCCCCTACCTTCGATTGACCGTTTAGTCGGTGCAGAATAGGTCACAGGTTCATGAGCTTCATGGACTCTTTCTCGGTCTATAATCAAATTCTTTTGGATCAGGGAGACCAAGAAAAAATGGTTTTCATCACCGAAGATGGGCTTTTCTGCTATTAGGTTATGCCTTTTGGCCTTAAGAATGCGGGAGCAACCTATTAGAGGTTAGTGGACAGAATTTTCAGAAACCAAATAAGTCACAGGCTTGAAGTCTATGTGGATGACATGTTAGTAAAAGGCGAATCAATGGGGGAACATGTGCGCAGCTTGTCTAAAACGTTTGTAGTTCTAAGGGCTCACAACATGAAGCTAAACCATGAGAAGTGTGTATTTGGCATGTGAGCAAACAAGTTTTTAGGCTTCTTGATTTCGGAAAGAAGGATAGAAATGACCCCAAAAAAAAATCCAAGCGATCATGGAAATGTCTCCCCCCTGAACCGTAAAGAACATACAACACCTTACAGGCAAAGTAGTGGCACTCAACAGATTCATCTCCAGGATGGCAGACAAGTGCCTCCATTTCTTCAAAGCCCTGAGAACCTCTTTCTCTTGGACTAAAGAATGCCAGGCAGCCTTTGAAGAATTGAAGTTGTATTTTACCTCCCCTCCGCTTTTGAAACCACCTCAGGTAGGAGAAACCCTCTATCTATACTTGGCTACCTTGGAGGAGACGATTGTAGTGGTGTTAATTAGATCAAAAGGCATTCATCAATTTCCAATGTATTACATCAACAACATACCCCAGAACGACGAGCTAAGGTACTCGAAAATAGAAGTGTATTTTTGCTTTGATAAATGCAACTCATAAGTTACGACCGTACTTCCAAGCCCACCCGATTGTTGTTGTGACTAACCAGCCCATGAATGAGAAATTGTCCAAAGTAGACACTTCAGGAAGGGTAACAAAGTGGGGTATCGAGCTAACTAAATTTGGAATAGAGTTCACTCTACGAACAACGATAAAAGCGCAAGTGCTAGTTGATTTTATGGTGAAGTGTTCTTTTGAGAAAGCTGTTGACATAACAGGTAATATAGTTTGCAATTTGGAATATTGGATAATAAATATCTTATAAGAATTGAATGTTACATGAAAATTGTTCAAAATTAACAATTCAATCTATTATATTTTATGCTGAGGCCTGATGAATTCAGCACTTTATGCTAAGATTTCTTTTTCACTTGTTGTACACCATTTAGTAGTTAGCCCACCTCCAGAAAGTGTACATGCAATTGATAATTAAAAAAGTTGGCTAGTTTATGTCGATGGCTCCATAGACAAAATAGGATCAGGAGCAAGTGCATTCCTAATTGACTCCAATGGCAGAAAATGGTAGTATGGATTGTCATTTAGGTTTCAAAAGTCCAACAACACCACTAAGTATGAAGCTTTGGTATCAGGACTGTAATTAGCACGCCAACTAGAAGTGAAAGACTTAATTGTCCACACAGACTCACAGCTGGTGGCAAAACAAATGAACGGCGAATACGATGTAAAAGAGGCGCTGCTAAAAAAATATCATACAATCGCAGCTCAGTTGCTCACAGGGTTTGACAAAGTTTAGATTAAACAGCTCCCGAGAAGTGACAACACACGTGCTGATGTTTTATCCAAGTTAGCATCCTTTATTGTCATCAAACAAAGAGGGAAAATCATACTCAATCATAAAGAGACCCCGAGTTATGACATACTGCAAGTACTATGCATGGATCAGGAAGAAACTTGGATGACTCTAATAGTTTGTACTCTTCAAGGCAGACAAAAATAACCAAGACAAGAAGGAGCTCGCAAAGCTACAACGTAAAGCTGCAATATATGTCATTATTACAAATTACAAGTACTTGCATAAATAACGTGTGAATTGAATATTTCAATGTTACGAACTTATTTAATCGCATAATGAATTAAAACAACATATTTTGTCTTATGTTTAATAGATACACCCTTGATCTGATTGATGAGCTCAGGGAAATAGCTGAAGCAAAAAATGTAGCACACGATCAGCAGATGGCTCGCTACTACAGCACCAAGGTTAAAAACAAGGAGTTCCAAGTAGGCGACCTTGTTTTAAGAAACACTAAAGCTAGTTTACCAACTTCCCAGCAATGAAAAATGACTCCAAACTGGGAGAGGCCATATAAAGTCGTAGAAAAAATTGGTTATGGAGCATATAAGTTAGCAAGGATGGATGGCACAATTGTACCACGGACATGGAATGCCAGACACTTCAAAAAATATTATGTATAGTTCCTTACTCCTCGAATAAAAGATGTTTTCTTGCTGATACTTATACTCATCAAAAACCCAAAAGGTTAATGAGAGTTAAAAGCTCCCAACTGTCATTCTAAGGCTAACAGGTTCAATACAACAGCCCTTAAACAGTTAGTGAGAGTTAAAAGCTCCCAACTATCATTCTAATGCTCGCAAGTTCAATATCAAAGCTCTAAACAGTTAGCGATAGTTAAAAGCTCCCAGCTGTCATTTTAAGGCTCACAGGTTTAACATCGTAGCCTCCAAACAGCTCACGAATTTACATTCCCGACTAATTATTTCAAAAAAAGGCCTAAGTTCAAAACAACTTGCGGATTTACATTCCTAGCTGAGTATTTCAGAAAATATGCCTAAGTTGAAAACAGCTCGAGGGTTTACATTCCCTACTAATTATATCAAAAAATAAGCCTAAGCTTAAAACAACTTGAGGATTCACAATCGATGATTTTCAAAAATTTGTTTAAGTTAAAGATTTGATAGCGATGAAGTCGTACAATAAATGTGATAAGTTCGCAGAAACTATAAGGTTATAACAATAGCTAATAAAAGTAAATTTCCTAAACAATCAAACTTCATTTCATTAAAAAGAGTGAGATACAAGGTTACAAGGATTATAAGAGGTTAAACATCAGTCAAGACCAACACAGGTCTCATTCTCTCTCTTTCCCTCCTCTGCAACTTCAATGTTGCCAATATCAGGCTGAATTGCAACATTATCTCTCCCCTCTTCCTCATCAACCTCAGTATTTTCATTGGCAGGCTCAGTAATAGTGTTGCCAGTAACCGCAACACTTGTCTCACTAGGACATCTTCAAGGTAAAAGTTCGTCGAACCCTTCCATTTTACTGCGAACTCTTCCCATGCAGGCCCTTGAGGGGAAGCGAACATCAAAACCTAACTTAACTATCTCCACATCACAGAGAGCATCAACATCAATGTGGCGAGCATTGAAGGGACCAACTGCAACTTGGGTATATAGAAGGATGTTGGACTTAACTTTAGCAAGGAGAAGGAGACCTAGCATGGTGTCCATGGAGCTTTTCTTAAGTCCCTCTAGAGCCTCAGCACGTTTCTACTCAGCCCTTACCATGGAAGCTTCATGTTCGGCAATAAGGAAATCTTTGGTTACCCTATACTCCTCAATAACCCTCATCATCTCAACCACTAGGGCCCTGTTATTATCTTTTTCGGGTGCAATCTCAGTAAGCAGTTCATCGTGTAACAGCCCGAATTTTGGGCTAGTTGAAATAGTAGTTTCGAGACCACAAATTCGACAAGAAAAAAATTTATTTTTATTATATTTTTATGGTCTATGATTTCACAAAATAATTTCGTGAAAATTTCGTTCTAAAACTTTGACGTTTGGGCACTCAATTTAGTCAAAAGGACTAAATTGTAAAAAGTGCAAAAGTTGAGTTCTACATGTTAGAAGTGTCCAATTGTTATGAAATTTTAAATTGGAGGTCCTCAAATGGTAATTAGACCATTGGTTAACTTATTGGACAAAAATGGACAAGAGATAAGTGAAATAGGAAAATTTTAAGTTGGGGGCATTTTGGTCATTTAGTAATTAAAAGAATTAAAAAGGCCAAAATAGACAAAAATTTGTCCATCTTCTCCATGGTGAACGAAATCAGCAAGGGGGAAGCCACATTAAGGGTTTTCAAGCTTCCAAGCTCCATAGTAAGTGATTCCAAGCCCCGTTTTTAATGTTCTTTACGTTTTTAGAGTTCTAGTAACTTGATTTAGCTTATTCTAGCAATAATTTAACCCATAGGTGAAATGTGTTATTTTGATGTTTTATGGTAGAATATGAAGCTTAAAATTATGTTAAATAACTTTTGCTAGCCGATTTTAAGTGAAAACGAGTAAATTGACATAATCGGTAAAAATACCTAATGTTCATAAGTAAGTGTTAGAGTGAGAATTTGATGTTGTCATAGAAGGTAAAAATGTTCAGCATGTCATAAAACATAAGAAAAAGGAATAAAGTTTAATTTCCGAGCCTAGGGGAAAAATCATAATTTTGTGAAACTTTAGGGGCAAAAATGTAATTTTTCAAAAATGTGATTTTTGGACTTGATTGAATAATTTGAGTGTTAAATAAGTTAAATGTGTTATTATAAGTCAAGAAAGACAAGGAATTGACTTTGATTAGTGAAAAAGAAAAAATGAGAAAAAGTGAGAAATTTCCTAATTGAACATTCGGAATAAAAAGGGATACGAATGAAGTGATAGAAATGATCACATGTGTGGCATGGACTGTGTGTAGGCCACTATGTGAAAGTGAAAGTGATGGTCACGTGTGTAGTACTATGTTCAGGCTACTACGTGTACTAGAATGATAGGTCGTATGTGTAGTACTATGAGCAGGCTACTATGAGTACCGGATAGCTTCGATCACGTGTGTAGTACTATATGCAGGCTACTACGTGTATCGGATAGTGATGGTCACATGTGTAGTACTATGTGCAGGCTACTACGTGTATCGGATAATGATGGTCACATGTGTAGTACTATGTACAGGCTACTATGTGAATCGGTATCATTAATTATAAGGTGGTTGCTATGTGATGATCCCACCGGATATCATTGATTACAAAGGGTGGTTGCTGTGTGCTGAATCCACCGTGTATCTGTTATTATTCCAAAGTGTTCATTGGGAAATTGACTAAGTGAAAATACATGAGATCATGTAACGATTAAGTGTGGTTGAATGATGAATATATGTGTGGAATTGAATTGAATAATGATTGAAAGTGAAAAAGTAAAATTATGAAAAAGTAAAATTAGCAACAAAATAGTTTTGGACAGTAACAATAGTGTGACTTTGAAAAATCACCAAAATTTGTGGAAATTGAATTAGAGAGTGAATAAGATATAAAATGAAATCTTAATGAGTCTATTTTTTACATAAAAGAAACAAAGCAAGCAAAAGAGTTATATATTTTGAGATATTTGAATTTTAGTGAGGTAAGGTTGGATTGATTTCGGAATCCCCTGTTCTGACTTTGGAAAATAATTAAAAATTTTAAAAAATAATTATGAGTTATAATTTATATTATTAGAATACTTAATGAGTCTATTTTCAAAGGAAATAAATGGAAATATCATCTGAATTCTGTGCAATGAGATAATTCATTTTTAGTGAAGAGAGGTTAGAGATGTTGAGCAGTGAAATAGGGGTGACTTTAAAGAATAAACTGTACTAATTGGCTACGACAAAAATTCTGAAAATTTTATGTCAAGAATATATGTTAGTCTAGTTTTGGAAAAAAATTAATGGAACTTAATTTGGAGTTCTGTAGCTCTAGATAAAAATAATTTAGTGATTGTAACTCGGCTAGACAGCTTTGAATTTAAATATAAGTGAATAGTAAAATTATGTATAATGCTATTTAACCATGTTATATACATAAATGTCTGATTATAATTGATAAATGTTGAAATAGGAGTGATGCTTATATTGGTGCATTACTGGTCATGGTAAGCTCATGAGAGAAAATAAAGTTTCATAGCATATGCGTGTGGTATATTTGGCATGAAATGATGTCATGAGTGGCTCATGAATTAACTCATGTTGGTAAGTTGATGCATAATTATAATATTCAAATATATACATATTTGTAATATTTTGCTATGTGATTCGGAAAAAGGGGAATAAATAGAGTACTGAAAATTCGGCCATGGTGCTAGTTTATGTTAAAGGAGTGTTTTATGGCATATCTTAAGTAATGAAATGTTATGAATTTTGAGATTAATTTGCTAGTCAAATAAATGACAAATGAATTGATTGCGTATTCGTAATTTTGACATATGCTTGGTATATGAAACGTAATAATATATGCTCAAATAAACTTTAAGTATTCGAATGACATGGATTTGATGGTGATAAGATTCGAACATTGAATTCATGAAGCACAGGTGATGTATTATTGTTGTGTGATAGCTTGGTTCGAGAAATTGGTTAGGTAAATGGGAAGTGAAAGCATTTATGAATATAGAAGAAAATTTGGAGTGAATATGAAATTTAGCTCAATTAAATGATTTCATCAATTAAACATTGTGTATACTAGAATGTGTTAGTGAATTACATATTCGTAAATTGACATTCAAAGTTCAGTTAGTGATATATGAAAATAACATGAAAATATTTATGATTGTGATTAATATTGATTCTGACTTAAAGTGGTTTCTTCAATATTGGATTGATTTAACGGATATATTGAGCATATGAATGGGTATGTATTGGGCCTCGTAAACCCTAATTAGCGACTCGAAGATAATAATGTGAAAGTTTTTAATTTGGATGAAATTTTATAACTTGATTTAATATGTTTATAAGTGTATTTATTCTGGTAATGCCTCGTACCCTATTCCAGCGTAGAATACGGGTAAGGGGTGTTACAATGTGACATCACCAAATTCGGCACTAATGTTTAGGCCGGGTTTGGGGTGTTACACATTGATTTTTACTTGATATACTTCCAAATTCCCAACAAGATCCTAGTTCTGCTTGTACAACACTTCCTTCTGCCCCCTTATTTCTAGAAATTGCTCACGATCCCTCTCACGTAAGGCTGTGAGCTCTTTATAACGAGCCTCAACCCCATCGGCATTTTCTTTAACACCCAAGCTAACTGTGATAGCCTTAGTGAGCAAATTATGTAGAACAGAGGTAAGTTGGGTAAGTAGAGTCACTCCGTGACCACTCGATAATCTAACACCATGCATTCAGCCTTTAACAGTCCTAGGAACCGAAACCTCAACACCTTCTATCACCCATTGCAAGTCTCTCGCATTCAAATACCTATGAGCTGAGAGGAGCTTGCTATTATCTTCAGCAGCAAATTCTTCAATAGGAGGTGGAGGAGTAGGAGCATAAGGTGAAGCTGGAAGAGGAGGGTTATTAATAACAGTAATGGGGGAACTCATCTGGGGAGTAAAGTTCGTAGGAGAAGCAGTACTAACAATCACCATAGTGGAAGTCCCAATAGGATCTTCTCTCCTTTTCTGATGATATTACAATCTCCCACTATCTGTCTCTTCCTCACTGTTAATTATCACATTGATAGCTCCCGTCCCAATTCTATGATTTTTGCATACTGCTAAAAGTTCAGTTCGCAGGCCCAAAGCATCGTTCATCTCCAAAAAAGTGCTAAGTGTTTCCTCGGAGTTACTTCCTAAAGCCTGAGTTGTATCTGCACCACCAACAATCCTAACATTAGTAGGAGCAATTAACAGATTAATGGGAGCAACCTTTTTTACCCACGAAGAGGCCACCATCCATGTATAAGGCTTTATCTCGCAATAATTGTAGAAATAGTTCGCAAGCTCTTTTTGAAGGACAGTTAGAACTCGGCCCTAGTCATCACTATTAATACTATAATAAATTCCATATGACCATGACCGATTTTCTGCAGCTACCCCTAAGGCTTCGGTAACCTCTCTACTATCACTTGGCTATACCCATTAGGACTGTGACCCTCCACGTAGTAGAGAAACACATTCCTCACAGTTATGAGGTCCTCGATGATTGAGGGGTTCCCTGTGCGAAGCCTTTCCGGTTGAGCTTTCCCATAATTTGTCCCTATGGTCCGCTTAAACAAACACATATCCTAGCTCGACATGGACCAGTCCGTAGAAAAGTCAAACTTGTCTGCAACTTGCATCTAACCCTAATATGTTTCTCTCATTTTAGAGCATCGGTTCGCAACTATTGTTTCACATTTCGGTCAAGGAGAGAAATAATAGAAGCTTGGCCAATCCCCTCGATTCTAAGCCTTCAACAAATAGAAACTCTGAAAAACGACGAGCTCTGGTGCCTCATTTCAATGATGGCAGTTGATGAAATACATATTGCAATCCACTAAGAGAACCCACAGAGTTGCCCAGTAACAATCTCATATTCGCGCAGGAGGCTGTATAAAAACGGATGAAGGGGTAAATGAAACCCAGCCTCCAAGACATGAAGGGAAAGTAGGAAACCACCATCGCTTGTGTCGCTAAGGCTATGCTCCCCCTCGGGAACATAAAACTCATATGCGAAATGAGGAATTTCGATCCCCCACACACGTAAACTCCGTCTCATCTCTTCATACTTTGTGGTACATGGAACAACTTT
The DNA here is from genome assembly GCF_007990345.1 of Gossypium hirsutum. Lineage (NCBI taxonomy): Eukaryota > Viridiplantae > Streptophyta > Magnoliopsida > Malvales > Malvaceae > Gossypium > Gossypium hirsutum. The sequence continues at coordinate 36,323,414 of NC_053449.1, forward strand.
AGCCTCGACGGAGGTCTTGGAAACATGTTCCTGCGGTGGACAACGTGGCAATAATCGGCTGCCGACTCCTCTCATTTTAGGCATATACCCAAGGTGCTTACAGAAGGGAGATCACGTGTTTTGCAGGCGACCTAAAGTGAAACACGTGTCCAACAGGCCTAAAGCCCGCTCAGAATGTCAATTCCAGGAATAGAGAGGACCGCGTACACTGCAAGCGACCCAGGGCAAAAAACGTGTCCGGCAGGCTTGAAGCCCACACGGAGTGTCAGTCCTAAGAACGATGGAATCAAGACAAAACAGTGGGGTCAGGTGGTGAGTTGTAATAGTATAAATACCCGAATGCTTTTGTTGATGAGATACAAGACAAAATGACTCAACACATCTTAAGTAATACTACGAGTAATATTAATTTTTGATATAATTATAGGTATTTTATTTATTTTACGGTTTAAGATTAATTTTATTTATACCAAGTGGTGTTTAAGTAAAGTTCTAATAATGACTTATTTTAATATTTGAATTCAGTCCAAATTTTAGGAAAAGAAGTTCTTTGTCACCAATTCCGATCACTTATATGTTGCAAGGCAATTTTGACTTGTAATCATTGATTTAATTACAACAAATATTAAGATTTTATTTGTAATAAGAAACTGGATTGAGTTTATCGCTATTTATGAGTAAAGACTGGGATGAAAATCGGAAAGATGATGACCTTCATGGTGAAAATCTAGAAGATTATTTTGTGGAGATTGATCAGAAAATCATAATTTTTGATGAAAAACACAACTTAAGAGCATCAAATAATCTACTCAAAAAGGAGTTTTCTTTAGGCGGGATGCATTTCTAAGATTAATTTATCACAATTGATGGTTGTACCGATAGTGAATTTTTCTCTCAAGATGTACGTGTACGAGTAAGTGTCAAGTGTTGTTGATTGTGTTGTAACAACTTTAACAACACCGTCGATAACCTTACTTATCAGATTGCAATTGCATAAACCAAACCCAATTTCGAAATCGCAAACTAAAATAAGTGTTCCGGCACGTAACCCCAAAAAAAAGAATATATACAAGTATATACTCAAAAATAACCACAGTATACAAATAGAGTTGAGTACAAAACAGCATCCCTCACCAGGTCTGACTTATTTATACAGAAATGAATAATGTATATATATATATATATAAAGAAGAACCCAGAACAATAATCAAATAAACATAAATCATCAAATATCGAAGTAAAATCGACTCTCAGTGATGAAACTGCAGACTGGTGACTGAGGGTCCACTTTAAGCTACTACCATAGAACTATAGCCATGGACATCATCCCAATAGCCACCCAATGAAGCTTCCCTGGAAGGAATGTGTTGGCTGAAAAAACAATAAAATATCAGAGTTTGAAACACAACATGGAAGTCATTTATGAGAAAGCCTTTTAGTCAATTTTGCACAATTGAAAACACAAGTAGTATGATGTTGAAAGGCAGCTATAATTTTGAATAAGGACTTGAAAACTGATATTGGTTTTAGTTTGACTTATATTTTCTTATGCCATGGAGTTGGGTTTAGTTCTTCTAAAGTAGGGGTTATTCAGAGATCGAATTTGGAACTTCTGTCTATTGAAGCCTTAAACAAAAGAATATTTAATCATTAGAGGTACTTCACCTTTCCCTACTCCACCATCGGGTGTAACTTCTTGACTTTCGACCGTAATCCCGAGGCGGGAGCAATCGGATCCGAGGGTACCTTAGAAATCAAGAAAACCATGAGCTTGATTAGTTTCTTTCAAGTCTGTTATTCAACTTCAATAATTGTTCACAAGAATTTGGAGTTAGAGTTCATACATTGACTGTAGCAAGGGAAGTATGTCCTATTGAGAAGATTGGAAAACCCAGATCTGCATTCGCATACGTACTTGTATGTTGCAGTTTTGTTGCAGGTTCCTTCTCCACAGTATGCCCAATAGCAAGCTATTAAACCAAGAAGCTGTCAACTATGGCAGATTTGGGGAGAACAAAAAAAACATGAATAAAGATTAAGATGTAGAGTGATTACGATCAAATAAAGATGAATTGCGAGGGACTTCTCGCTGAGGTACTGGAGGAGGAGCTGGTTGACAAGAGTAGTCAAGAGTGCCTGCAACAAGAAACAATAGAAACTTGCTCAATTAAACTGCATGAAATCGAATGATATAATCTTCCATGATCCAAACATAACATAGATTGTTTACAGTTGGGAATAACGCATGGCAGAAACTTATGATCATCATCATCATCACTGTCATCTTGAGTTCTTTTCCAACCAGCATCACACTCACAGATGTAGTTCAAAGGGTAGCTTATGTCTGCTTTGCATGTTCCCTTTCCACAATCAACATCATCACACAACCTATCTGTTTTTCAAAACCAAACAAAAATAGTGTTTCATATACTAGATTTTCAGTAGTTTGTGTCACAGATGAAGCAACTTAAAGTGAGGAAAGTACCATAGAAAGGAGATAGAGCAGGAGATAAGTCATCTAAATCTCCATTAACAGCTACGGGTAACAAGATCAAGAACAAAGCTGCGAAAGCTAAGATTTGGTAGGATGCCATTTTCTCACAGGGAGACTTCTCAGATTGTACTTCTAACACAAGAATCTGATGCTAGTGTTTCGTTTAATTAAAGGGGTATTTATATATAGAAGTTATCATAGATTGAAATTTTCTTAGGTACCCAAAAACATGAAAGAAAATATATACATATATATTATACGGTACAACAATTTTTTATTTTACCTAATAGAATCTTCTACAGGCTGAAGAAGAATTCAATCTAAAGACTTAAAATAGTGTATTATGTTATAGTTCAGGTTGAATTTCAACAATCCTATGCCATTTTCTACTCTTCTTTTTTTTATTTGAATTCTAATTTCAGTCGTTTTCATCAGTTTTAGCTTTCAATACTCAAATTATATTTTATTGGAATTTCTTTTCATTTTTCTGTATATATGTATGTGATATCATATGATCAATATGGCTGCATTCGTTGTTCTTTTCTTTTCTTTTCTTTTCTTGTTTTGTTTGGTAATGGTTACTTTTTATTCTAGAAAATTTCCTCTTGGAATTAGCAGCATTTTTTTGGAGGAAGCAGGCAAGCAGCCCTTTTATATGTACGTCGTGATGCACATGTAATATATTCAAATTTAGACAGATTATAAGTATGACAGAAATTTAATTAGAATAAAATTTAGAGGGTAAAACTTAAATTTAATTTCTCAAAATTTTTGCAACCTCGATTTTACCGTTAAATCAAATCACCATGTTTATTTTATTTAAAATATATGTTTGATGTTTATATTATTTGAATATAAGATATAATTAGTAAGAGTTTTAAGTGGATAAAGAAATCCAAAAGAAAAAATATTATTAAAATATATAAATTTAAAATTTAAGAATAAAAATATTACAATATTAATATAAAAACATTTAATATTTTTCTAACCACAAAGTAGAATATCAAATCAGCCAACTTGTTGGGTTATATTAAGTTATGGCAAATATTTTGGAATTGGATGAATAGGCCATCAATTCAAATTAAATAAATTATTAAAATTTAAAAATATATAAAATTATTAAAAAAACATAAAATTCAATCCAACATATGGATTTACAATCAGTCGAGCTTTTACTTTAATTTCCAATCCGACTGATCAAATTCTAACCCGTTATTTTCTTTTACCTAGACAAATAAATGTAGTTATGATGTTGAAATATACACTCAAATCGAGCAGAAGGTAAAAGAATCCGAGTAACGTAACCCAAACCTTTGGGGAAATGGGAGTTTTTTCTATTTGTTTATAAAGGTGAAGTGGGAAGTTTGATGCTAGAGGTCAAACAAAGAGATTGCCGTCTCAGTTGGTAATTGTAGAATACAAGTTAGACGCTTCCATTGTTCTCAAATTCACATCACACACCTCGTTTGTTTTGGTTTTATTTTATGTATTGTGCTTCTGTCTTGTTTTCTCAAACGTGGTTTACTTTTCTTAAAGAAAAAAATCTCTCGTTTTCTAACGTATCAAATTTTAAAAATTTAGCTTCGGTTCTAGATTAAGCCTAGAAAGTCAATATTTTTAATCAAAGGTTGATCTTAGAACACGGTTCGGCTTTCTTTCATATAATTTTAAGCCTCTTATAACATCATGCTAATAATGTAAATATATTGTTTTTAATTATTGTCGGTTTGCACCATCAAAGTTTTATCCTTTTAACTTTAAAAATAATTTACAAAACTACCGATATCCAAATAAGCGAAACAATCATTGCATACAGTATCTTTGCATTCATCGTTTTGATCATAAATTTGAATTTTATCATGCACAAAACTCTTTAACCACCATGATTTCGTTTTAATAGCAATATCACCTTCATCAGAAGAAACCTTCCCAAGAAGATCGTCTCGAGAATATCATTTTATAATCTAAACCCTGGGGGAACAATTTTTAGAAAGGTGTTAAAATTTTGGATTATGGAGTCAATTTTTCTTTAAATTAAAATGTTTATCAAATCATATAAACTAATACATAATATTTCTTTTTCGTGTTGCTCTTCCTTTATGGCACTACCAGGCTTTTTTTTTAAATATTTTCTCATTTCAAATAAATCTAAGTCTTAAACACATAAATGTTTTCATAAATACAATTTACAACTAGTAATTTTCTTTCACAAAAATAAAAATTACTTATTACTTTTTTATGTCATGAGAATGTAAGATATCAAAATTTCAAATACAAGATTCACAATAATCTTACCAACAACAATAATTTCTAAATAAAAAAACTAAATTTCTAATCAATATTCAATAAATTTAATGTTATAAATAAAACAATCCTAATTTCTTCAAAAAATTTTATTAATCAACCTCTAAAGTTTATTACCCAATCACAATGTTAGAAATCTCAGACAAAATCAAAATCACAAAATCTCTATCATAAGAAAAGTCACAATCATGAGATTAATCAATAAAGTATGAAAACAAAAGAAGAGTTGTTACCAAATTAGGGAGACCGACATCTTGTAAAAATTCTAGAGAGAGTGAGATAATAAAAGAAATTTAAGAGAAAAGTGACTAGTATTGAGAAAAAAAAAAGGAATTAGGGATTTTTGAGTTTTAGTGAGTGTAAAGAAATTCATTTATTTTATATAAAATAATCCCTTTTCCAAAAATTTCAAGTCCTTCTCAAATTTTAGGGTCATTTTCAAATATTTTCAATTTTTTTTGGGATTAATACATTAATTATATTTTTTTTTAAATTAGAAGTTTTTTTTTTACTTTTTTCTTGAATGTGGCTCTGCCACTAATAACTACCTTACCCAAGGTACCTCAGTCAACACTTTGACCATGAAAGGGTTGGCTTATAAAAAGACTTGCCCAACTAAAAACTCTTGCATGGTTACCATGAGGACTACTACCAAATCACATACAGATCCACTTGTAGACTTATCTTATCACAATCAAGTGCAGGTGAAATAAAGTCTTCGTAATTTTACTACCAATCCTCCAAAATAGGATCCAATTACATCATATCTTAATAGAGTTGTTATTAACTATACTACCATCTTACACAATAGGAGAAATGTTTAGAAGAGCCTTTATGTTGCTGGTGAAGGTGGCTTAGAATTCCTAGACCTACCTCATAAAAGACCAATGCATGAGAATTCATCAAAAAATTTCTATCATTTAGAGGTTAGGGTGGAGTTTGACTCCAAAGATGTTTTTGTAGCTGCATTCAAGCGGTATAGCATACAGCTTGGCGTTAACTTCACTGTTACATGCTCCTGATCCAAGAAATATGAGGTGAAGTGTGCAATACGTGGAACAAGATGTTAGTGGAAAATCATGGCATCTATGAGGAAAAGTCAACGTTTTGGATGATCAGGAATTTTACCGCACCAAATACTTGTGTTGTGGCTGGTATGTCTCATAGTTAACATTGACTTGAATTCTGACCTTTTTTTCAACATTCTATTACGTATGGTGACCCAATTTATTATTTTTCAAGCATGTCGAACAATCATCCGAAATTGGATTCGGACATGATATATAACTTTATATTACCCATGGTCAAAGCGAGCATAGGATTTTGGTCCCTGTTTTGATCGTAAACATTTGGAGTGAGCTCGATTACTATTATGTCCTACCACAAGGCATGGTTGAAAAACAGAAGGCGAGTGCAAGAAATCCTACAATGAATTGTGGCAATGGTGTCAAGTACTAAAGCAGAACGTATCAGGTTCAGAAATCGAGCTGCAAACGAAGCCTACGTATTACGACTATCACTTGGTCCCTGGAAAAAAAGTTTTCCATCATTTTTTTTTACTTTCAATCAATGCATAACTACATTCCGATATTGTAAGCCACTTGTCCAAATTGACGGCACATTCTTGCACAAAAGATACGAGCATCGGTTGTTTTTAGCTAGTGCACAGGATGGTACTCGAAAATCTTGTCAATAGCTTTTGCAATAACTCACCGGAGATGACTATGATTTCTTCTTAAGTAACATGAGAAGGCATGTTGTGCCACAACCCGATATATGCATCATTTCTGATAGGGGCACCGAAATACAAGCTGCATTCAATCAGCGTTCAAGCTTGCGAGATTGTGCACATCATAGGTATTGTTTACATCATATAGGATCTAACTACACAGGCCGATAAGGATGCAGAGCAGCAACATGTCATTAACATGGGTACGTTGTGCACAGTATATATTTCTTATATAATAGTTTAACATATACATTTGGGTCGTGTTTCTTGAATACAATATTGATTGTCATCGACAAGGTATGAGCTCGTCAAACATTAATTCCATAAAATGTTAGAGAGACTACGGGCTGTAAACCGATAGGGTGCGGAGTACCTCGATGGGATACCCAAGGAGCAGTGAACGCAATCATGTGATGGAGGACTACGATACGGGCACATGATAACGAACCTAGTGTAATACATTAATTCCATACTGAAGAGGATGCGTCATTTACTGGTAACCTTGTTGGTTAAGGAAACGTATTTTCGATTAGCAATCTTGTTTCCAAAGCGAGCTGAGACATACGCGGGATAGATAAAGAACAGTCACGTTTGGTGTGAGTCGGTGCTAAAAGATATTGGGGAAAATATAGAAATAGTGAACTTAATGACTTCAGTATGTCACTTGCGACCAAATCTAATATTCCAAGTTACGCAGCCCCATAGACCTGACCGAGGAGTTATCTAGGGAGTGTACCACATATACCTAAGACAAATGACCTGCAACTATGGCAGATTTCAACCACTTTGTTATCCATGCGTACATGTAATTGTGGCATGTGCCTCGGGACGTGTAGATTACATGACCTACGTTGACAAATCTTACAAACTTGAATGCACATATAATATTTAGAAATCTGAATTCCCAACTTTCCCGAATAAAAATATGTGGCTGCCTACCTCGCACGCTCCTTTCGAGTTGGTACCAGATAAGAACTCGCGGTGTAAACTGAAAGGTCAATCGAATTAACTCGGGTATGAGGCAATATGGATATTAAGGAGCGGGGAGACACACCGAGGTTACACGACTACTGTAGGAACCCAGGGAATATGAATCCAACGTGTCCACACCTCCCGAGAGCATCGAGGAGAAGAGGTAATTAAAACTCGAATTCATGCAGTGAAAAAACTAACTTATTCATTTATTCATTAACTTTTTCTGTAAATTGTAAGTCAATACTAATCATTGAAGTAAAATATATTACAATAAGCAAGCCAAAATTTTAATATTTTCTCGTACCTTGTCAGTAAATCTTTGCTTTTTGAAAATATTGTAATTAACAAATGGACGGAGAAAAACTTGAATGAAAAAGTAACAGAAATAATTGTAAATTTTAAACTCACCATACGATATGGTACAAAGCAAACCAAGTTAATAAATGTTTCATAAATTAAAAATAAGTGTATATTTGGGATGTAAAACAAAGTATATAATTTGGGAAATTACAAATAACACAATCATCAGCGTCTCAAATGTTTGCCACAACCAAGTTGGTGTCGAGCACGCCTAGGGTTCCGTCACACTATTTGGGTTGGAGGCTCCTCATCGACTTCATCTCCATCTTCACATGCACGACAAGGTTGACAGCATACTCATCTCCTTCCTCCATGATTGACTGCCACCATGTCCTAGCAGCCCATCGTACATCCCCCCTGTATGAGTTAGCGGTTGCGAGGATGACTTATATCAGTAGAACAACGATACTGGGGGTGTTTGAGACACTACCAGTGGATAATTGTATGGTGTCGCATAGGTCGATTGTGGTTAAAAGGTGGGAATTATTGGCGATACCAAATGCATCAGTGTTGCTAAAAGCATTGATAAGCTATAAAAGTAATATATTTTAATCTCATTCTTAATACGTTTTTGGATGATTAATTATGCAAATTAGTGAATTTGATGCTCCTACTCCTGTAAATTCATGTTTCTATACTTAGGAGAGAATTTTGGAGCAAAAGGAGTGAAAAACGAGCCAAAATCAGACAAAAAAAAGCTACTTTCAGGATCCATACGGCCTCGGCATTTCCATACGCCCATGTAACAACCCGTGTCGATATCGCACCCTACTTTCCAAATACGCAGAAAAACCCAATTTTTAGGCTTTCTAAGCATTCTAAAGTCTATAAATCCCCATTAGAAGAAGACATAAAGGGGAATCAGAGACGATTCAAGAAAACATTCAAAGAACACCATCAAAATCAACTCGGAAGTAAATCTCCATCAAGATCGAAGATCTCCTTTTAATTTCTTTTGAAGTTTTATTGAGTTTCTTTTTGTCTTGTAGTTATCCTAACTTTGAGATGTTTCTATTCAAGATTATGAACTAAATTTTCTAGATACCTAGGGAGGACGAAACCTATGATGAATCTTATTATTTGATTTCTGATTTACATGATAAATACTTTATTCTTGTTCTCAATTATGTATGCTTATTTATTTTTTTAATATTTTTGGGATATTAATTCATGTTTAATGTGCTTATTTCTGTGGAGCAAAAGTCCCTGTTTAAGAGTAGATCTAGCATAATTGAGTGGAGTTGCATGCAATCCTAGAAATAGGACGACATAAATCTACCGGATTAGAGTCAAATCTAATAGGGAATCCATAGATCGAGTTAATCTGACGATAGGGGTTTTATTTAGAAAGAGATTTCAATTAACCAACCTAGAGTCAATTATTCTTACTCTCGAAAGAGATATTAACATAATTTAGGGATTTCTACGGATCAAGTCATAAGTGAATAAATCGTTTAATTCAGATTTATAATAATAGGTGAAGTCTAGGTGGATTCTTTCCTGGGTATTGTCTATCTCATTGATTAATATTTGATTATTTTCTCGATTCATTCTCTGTTGCATTCTTAGATAAATTAGTTTAGTAATTTTAGATTAAAAACAATCACTCCAATTTGTTGGCTAAATAATAGAAAAACGATAATTACTAGTACTTTTAGTCCTTGTGGATACGATATTCTCTACTCACCATAGCTATACTATTGTTCAATAGGTGCGCTTGCCTTTGTCGTATTTATAGTTAGATTAGTGACCATTAGGCATTAGTGTGTAATATAGTACGGTGGGTGAAGGTTGTGCTAAATATACCCCTATATAAGGTGTTGATGCTGGAAATAATTATGCTTGTTGTGGTGTTTGTGTAAAATAAACTGGGTTAGCACAAAAAATATATGAACCATACTGATCGAAAGGTTGCACGGTAATCGAGTCCTCTTGTGGAGCTGGAGCAAATGTTGATCACCCCGCAGCATCTTCTCCTGACCTAGAATTGATGGGCCCTCATCTTGGCCTCCTACGGTAACGTTGCTTACTCATTTCTGAATCTAACAACAGATACGACTTATCGTTATGCCTGAACCAATCCATGTAATCCAAAAATGTCACCAACTCCGATGTGAGAAATGGTTCACGTGTTGGTAAGTAATCGTACCTACACTGCCAAATCTCAATATACTTCTTGTGGAATGTTAACCAGTCTTCTTCGAGTCTCCCCACAAGTCGATCTTGTATAGGTCATCGAACTCCTTAGTCGCAACGAAATACGTTACGTACACTCGAAATGTCATATCACTCGATCGGATTCGTGTATCTTGACTGTTGCAAAAACGATAAATGACATTTTGACGTGCCAAATGTTGCGATAAAAATTTGATCGAAACACATTCTTGAATTCTCGTCTCCACATATAGCATCCATACAAACTTTAGTACGAATTTATAAATTTTAGGATGTGGCTAATATTTAATTTCAAATGCTAGAATCAAAAATCGAGAACTATGAAATTCATAAACTAACCTCCTATTCAGTTTGTTGATCTAAAGCTAGTCGAATATCCTCGAGCTCAGTTGGTATACTGTTGTATCTCGCAGGGTTGTTTCAATATTCAAATAATATGTTATTTCAAAATTACAACAATAAAAAATAAAAAAATAATGATATTATAAAATAAATTTTACCATATTAGGAGTGGAAATTCGTAAGGGGGTTCCACTTGATGGCGCAAAAATGGTAGTCGATATCATGCCCATAATTGAAGTAGGAGCATACAACTGCCGATTTTGGCCTTTTTCAGGTTCTATCATTCGACACATTTCTCGGTACAATGTTGTCAGCACCGCTGATCCCCAACCAAGTCGTCCCACTTCTTTTAAGTCGTCTAGTACTAGTAGCCACCTTAAATGTACCAGATTTCGAGATTTATCTGACATAAGTAGACCCTCGATCAACCTCAATATAAATACACGCGCTAATTGTTCTTTTTCAACATCACTCATGGAAGCCTCAATATTTTGGAAGTTGTCCTCCAACCATCCCATCTCGATCCGACTACCATAACTTGTTCGACACCTTCCTTAGTAGTTACTCACATGTTGCACTCCAATCGGCACTAATCACTAGCCCCATAATGACTTCCCAATTGACCAGTAGACCGAGATGTAAACTAATGTCCTCAAGTGTAATTGTACACTCACCGCAAGGAAGATGGAATGTGTGTGTCTTCGTTCTCCATTTTTTGACCAAAGCACTAATAAGTGGGGATCCAATTTAGTTCCCTGAGCATGCGAGCCACGTATAAAAATCTTGCATCTCGCAAGTGTCCATAAATGACATCTGATGCACCTTCGCTTAAATTGTTTATGTACGTCTCTAAAATCCAATCTTCGGGTTGAGTATATAAACACAAAATTAATAATGTTAACAGCTTAATAATTAACTATTTAAAATTAAATAATTTAATAATATTTTCTCATCATTTGTAATTGAACTTCGGAGATATACTTGTCATCCAAACGAATAAGTTGATTTGCCATTTTACATATTATAACAAATAAAATAAAATTCAAGAGAATAAAATTTAGAAAAAGAATTTAAAAAATAACTAAGGATTGGGAATTGAAAATTGAAAATTGAAAATTGAAAATTGATGATTGAAAAATTGAAAATTGAAAATTGAAAATTGAAAATTGAAAATTGAAAATTGAGGATTGAGGATTGAGGATTGAGAACTTAGGATTGAGTATTGAGTTGAAAAGAATGAAGTTTGGAGGGGTTTATATAAGAAATTTTATTACTGTTGGAGCCGTAGTAGCAATTAGAAAAGTTACTGTTGGAAGGAAAACGCGACCTACAGGGCGCATTTTCACTTATGTGGCGCATCCTACAAGACGAGTTTTCCTTTCTCTCTCCAAATACAGCATAGATTGATTAATTAAAAAAATGACATAATTTCTCAATTTTTTTTTTCAGCATATACCTAAAAATTAACCTCCAAAAATTGTATAGCAAAGCAAAATGGTGTATATAGGGCACATGACATGGACAAAATTTGGATTGTTTTTTTATTATTTTTATAATATTTTATTTATATTTTAACATTTTATAATATTTTATGATTTTTTTATTTTTTTAGAATTTTTTATCAATTAATAGTAATTTTTATATTTTTATATTTTTTTATAATATTTTAAACTAAATCTAGAATGAATTGGACAAATAGATATCTAAATTCTAATAAATTTGAAAGTTCATTTGTCTAGTGTTGATTGACTTTATTTCGCCATTGTTCTGGTGCTAATTTAAGCCATCTATTCTAAAATAAACCGTATTAATAACGACTCCTTAACCAGTTTTTCCATTCATTCGTTCTAGAATGCCAAACGATTTTGTCTTAACCCGTAATAATGTCTTAATCTGGAATAAGATACTTTCTGTTCTTCAAAATAATCTTTTATTTCACTTTTAAGAAAAAGAGATGTTCCATGATATTGAAGGATAGGTTTGAATTTATAAAAACTAATAACTTGGGTTTGTTCATTCAAACTTACATTTTTTTTGTAAAATTTTATATTTTTTAGGACTTCAACTTTTTTTAATATTAGTATGTGGCTTGCCATGTCAATATATTTGTCCAGGTGACATGTCATGTATTAGCTTCTTAATGATTTTTTCAGTTGCGTAAGTGTGTTAACAATCGAAACAGTTAATGATAGTTTTTATTATCAAAACATTTTAGTTAATTTTTTATTTTCTTTTTAAGGACTCAATTGAGTGCATTTTTAAAACTTAATTGATTTTTTTTTACCCTTAAGCCTAAAATAATAAATATTTTTTAATATTCAAAAATTAATAATGAAATAAAAATTTATTCAAATCTCAATTTAGTAATATAATAAGTAATAAAAATTATTTGTCAATTAAAAAATTTTTCCAAACTCGTATCTTATATATATTTTTTAGATAATATTTCCAAACTGCCAAATAAATAATTTATGTACATATCATAAAACCATAAAAATTCTACACAAATAAACTGACAATATTACATACAAATTCATATACATATTATATAATAATATTAATTATATTTATAAAATTCTTATATATTTATAATCATAAACATTACATATAATAAAACATTTATACATAAAACAAATTTGTATTGTGATATTATCATTTAAAAGTAAAATTAATTATTACCTTCAAAATATAATTTATAAAATATAAAAATTATATGAATTTGTTTAAACCCACCTAACATGATAAAATCCAAATCCGGAAAGACCCTAAAAATTTAAGCTCAAAAAAATTTAAATCCGAAAAAATTCAAGTCCAAAAAAACTAAAACTGATTCGAATCTAAAAACAACCTAAGCCCAAAAATATTCAAACCCAAACTAATCCAAATCCAAAAACAACCCAAGCTCACACGCCGTTTGCCACCCCTATATGTAATAATTTCACTAAGCTTAGCCTAAATTTTGAATCAATGAACCATCCCAATATTAGAATAACATCAAAGTTGCCATGGCTTAATTCTACAGAACCTTTCTACTCGGTTTTTCAGGTTAAACATTAAGCAACACACAGTAGTCAATATTACAAACTCAAACAATAAAAATCATTAAGAGATTGTTGATTACATACTAAACAAGATACAACCAATACGAATACACTAACCTATCAAAATTTATGTAGTACAAGCTATTAACAAATCAAAATTCATACAAAAACAAAATATATTAATAACGACTATGACATTGCAAGATACACAAACATGATATAAATACATCAAGTATTATTACTACAGTAGTGAAAGTGTACATTATTCCTATATATGAGAAGTAATTGCCTCCAAAATTCAATTGCTGGAGAAAACTGGAAACCAGCATGATGAAGAAAATGAAAACTCTTACAGGTGTTTTCCGGCGAAACTCAAGAGCTTTCATAGCGGGGAAAATGATGGGAAAGAAGGGACAGATCTCAGAATCAACTTCCTACTACACCATTTAGTGGATGAAGAAGTGGAATCATGATTTGGAGTTGAAAAAACTCTTTTACAGTTGGGAGATGTTGGATTTGAAACAAGTGTGAAGCATTTATGTTTGGGAATCTCAGGAGTTCCATTTTCTGGAATTCCATCAAGATTAGACTCCAACTTGGGCTTACATGACGAAGTATCTGATGAACCTTGTTCTTGAGTACTGCACAACTGAGGAGATGACTTAATGGAATGGGGAAAAAATGCTGCAAGCTTCCCAGTGTATGCAAATGGCAGCCTGCAAAATGGAGGACTTTAGGAATCTTAGTACAAGGATATCCCCATTCCCCACGTTACTCAAAATCTATTATCTCCCTAAAATCTTTTAAAGCTTTTTTAAATATTTAGAAGATACTACTAATACTCATATGTCTAAGTATGATTCAAAGTAGATATTTTCAATATTTTAAAACTTCTTTTTTCATAGAGAGTAGCCATATTTATACTTACATACGATGTGTCTGACAAATATTTAAAATTCAATCTCAAATAACCTCCTTAGACTAATGTCTAAATCATATTTTAACATAGCTTTTCAACATGTTTTTAAAACTTTTCCTATATTAGATAGTAGCCACGCCCTTGTTGATAAGTGAGATTTCAGTTTTCTCCAAGGATTTTCCTAACTTAACCCACAGCAACCAAATCCATCCATCCACTTAAGTTTAACAATTTAACAACCATCAATTTATTGAATCAAGTGATTTATTTCTTATATAAGTTAAAATATATTATAAATCTCTGTACTTTTCATAAATTTGAAATTTAATTCCTCTATTTTTTAGCATTCAAAATTCAAGTATAATTATTAATACCATTAAAATTATTTTATGAATTCCAGTTCATTACAACATTTTTTTAATTATATTACTATCAAATGAGTATTTTTTTTTTATTTCAAAATATCACACCAATAAATTTAACAAAAAAAATTAACAATATTAACAATTAAACCTGAATTTTAAAATCTAAAAGTAGAGAAACTAAATTTTTTAAAATAAAAAATATAGGGACTAAATTCTAAATTTGTAAAGAGTACAATGACCTATGACATATTTGTATTATAAATAATATATATTTAAAATAAGTATATTAAATTCAATTATAAATTTTAATAATCGATAATCAACAAATTTATCCGATCAAGACTATAACCCGCTAAAACCTTTAAAACAAACTTACCAATACCAACTTAACTGAACTTATCTTTAAAGGTGTACACAACTTTTCTGAAGAACATAATATTAATACTTATATTTGAATATATTTAAATACCAATATCCTATGTTAACAAAATAAATAGGCCTAACTAATATTAATATAAGAAAAAGTGAAATAGTACCTTGAAATATCAGGAGAAGGCACTGAAAGGTTTGGATGCTCTTGACCTTTACTGATTACAGTGTCGTGTGAGCTTTTCTCTGATGCATTTTTTTCGCACGCCTCTAAGTTGTCCCCATCAGATTCAGATTCACAACCTCCTATTCAAAATATATGTCATAAACATAAATATTATTTTACTTTAATTACTCCTTTTTTTGAACTATCAATATTTGACATATGGTTATGAATATATGATCTTGTAAACACATTAAAAAATTGAACATATCTGTATTTACATTACCCATTTCCATAGTTGCACTCAAATCTAAGTAACACAACATAGCAAAATCTAAATAATAAACCCTATTAATGTGACAAAATATATAATGATGATAATACATAGAATATATAAAATATATAAACTCATGATGCAGATACACAAATCATATGTTTGTATATTAGAAAAAAATATAAAATAAAGACTCACCATCTTTCCGACCAAAACTATTTTTACAACCTTCACATCTACAACTGAGGGAGCATCCAACGCCAGCCTTCAATACACAAAAGAAAACAGCCATGTCAGATTGGTGAAGAAAACGTTTATGCAGAATGAGCTGAAGAGACAAACCTGAAAACACTCGCAGTATTTCTTTAAGCAACTTGATCTTTTACAATTGCATCCTCTTTTATGCCTGGCTGAAGCCGGAGTTTTGTTAATATCACCCTGCACCAGCAACACCATTTTTTTATGTGATTAAAGTAGAATGGCCAAAAGAAGAGACCATTCATTTAAACTTGATAAAACCATCATCAAAATGTTGCAAAGCACCTGAAAACTATAAAGCCATGTCAGATGAAGTCATTCTAAGAACCCAAACTTGGCCAAGCGATAGTTAACTGAAGTAACTTGGATTTGGGCGCAAGTGTCAGATTTAGAGAGCTTTCCGAGAAACATATCCTCATACCTATGTCTCGATATGCATTAGACACAGGTACTTGAAAAATAGAATTGGAGAAACATAGTTGTTAACCATACAAAGGAGTGTCAACACCCAAGGTCTAACCCCCCTTTCTCAATGTGGATTCAAGAGAGTCTCAGATACAGGTATGCCTCCAACATTAGTACATTAGTTTTTCCAAGATTTTCTTGTATTTGGAATTTTCTGAAGAACATATCCCTGTCCCCATGTAAGGATTTACATCGGGCATGAATACTTTTAAGAAAAATAGTAAAGAAGTTGGAGCAACATAGTTGTTTACCATCCTAAGGAGTGTCAATACTCAAGGTTCATCTCTCCTTCTCTCATGTGGCCTTAATCAATATTCCTAGAAAAAGGCCACACACCATAATAAGTGATGATAATGCACCTTCATTACTTTGATGTTACTCGAATCTATGTTAAGTTTTTTTTCCAAGCTTTCCTAATATTTGAAGGATCCTTAGAAAGTTATAACCATACTCTTGTCTAAAAATGTGTCAAATGAGTATTTTAAGAAAAATGAAAAGCCAAAACAACATAAACTTTAGTATGCAAAATATTAATCATAAAAATAGAATCTAACCATAGAGTCTGAAACACCATTTGTGGTTCTAATCACTTTGGGTGCAAATGCTAGTGGATTGCGAGATTCAATCTGCCTGCGAGTCTCTAAAACCACGTTTTCATGAATTGGCTTGTTGAAGCAATCTTGACATGAACAAGGCTCAATACAATACAGACCAGCAGCAAAGCAATCACAATAACTGCATCATAAACAAAAATATTTAAATAAAAAGATGAAAACAAGGTAAACATGATCATCAAATCACATTTCATTCTAATAGGCTACTGAAAATTGATCATTAAGTAATTGTAGAAATCAAAATCAATGCGAAACACTTCTACCATTCAACTCATCTGCAATAGAATGCAAGTCCCCAGTTACTAAGGTAGATAAAACAGATTCATTTAACCATGAACCCAGATGTTCTTTAAGTCCAATTATAGCCCTATTCCAAAAAACAATGAACCAAGTTTTATGGTTTTCATACTTGTATGTTTTGAGAATCTTCAATCTTTTTCTCGGTGTAAACCGATGTTACACAGACTTGGATGTGAGTGTTAGATAAGAGTATGTCTCACTTGGGCATTGAATTTCTTCTAAGTTTTTCAATGTATTTGGAGAGTCCTAGGAGGATTATATTCCCATATCCATGTCCAAAAAGTGTCGTCAAGCATAGATGCTTCAAGAAAAATGTGTAACATTGGTTTAAACAACCATAGATCAATGTAGGAGCAGCAAAAGTTTGTGCTTCTAATCAGTGAGCCACATTTTTCTGGTTAAAGCACTATTTCCTAGCTTTTAAAACTTTCATTTCTGCAACTGAAACAGTTTAACGTGATATTACAAACTTAAACAAATAACTTAAAAGGTAGAATTAACAACCCTTTAACATCAGCACAGCCTTGTATCATTGCATATAGAGATTTGTAAGAACCACGCTTCACAAATTTTTAGCACCATAACTGAAGTTACAAACTGTTGGTTGTTTCATTTGAGTTTTATTTCTCAGAATGGAGGAATTAACCCAAAAGAGACTTAGAGGAAGACTTGAAAAAGAAAATGGACAAGCTGACCCTAAATATAGATTTAAATATGTCAAACTTACAGCTTCAAGCATTTTGATCTCTTACAGTTACATCGCTTGCATGCCACACTCTCCTCGACAAGTTCAAACTTTTGCCTGCACCAATATTAAACTCAAATCAATTTGTATATCAAGGTATTTGAATGCAAATCTTAGAAAAAGTAGTAATCTTATACATGCCTCTTCTTCTCAGGACTATTATGATCAGCCTCATTGCCACCAAAAGTAGCAGGCATCTCATAAGAATTTTCTGTAACCACACCTTTGTTGTCATCAGGAACCTCACCCCTGTTCATAGAGCTTAGAGTTGATTTACTAAGAGGACTTTGACCTGCAGTGTGACAACTACAAAATGTCAAGGACCTGAATGTGCATATCAATTGCTTTTCAGAAGCTAGAATCTCGCACTAAAGATATACCACCTTTTGGGATGTTTGGTAGAGAATTCAAGTGCAAACCAAAACCAGGTGACTTCTCAAATACCAAACAGCGCCGACGTATGCTGAACTGCTGATAGAATAACATAAAGTACAATTATAGAAAAGTGCCAATGCACTGAGGACAAATAGCATTAACATTTCAGAAGATGAGCTCTCATAGAAATCATCCTTAATAAACATAAAACAGTAAGGTACTTCCATAAATAAAAATTATAGTTTTCTTAGTTAACCTGATGGTTGGACTGGTTGCAGTTCCCCTCCTTGTCATCCTTTTTCAAACCTGAATCATTGACTACTAGTTCATCTGGTAGACAAGTAGACAGGATGCCGTGCATCTGATCCATCACTGGCTCTCCCGATTCACTTTGTTTGCAAGAACCACTAGGATCACCAGATTCCGCATTTTCTGAATTATTGGCTTTATCTAGTGGAAACTGCAGGATATTTGATATAAAAGAGGTTGTCCCAGGGTTTGTTGTTCTCCAGTCCTGCCCATCAGTATTTTCATGTATTATAGATGAATTCATTGTCAACATATCAGCAACATCAGAAAGAACTGCTACCCAGTCAGATCCTGCTGATTCTTCACTCCGCTTAATTCCGCATATTTTACGCAAATTTCTTTCATTTTGAAATGACTGCTGCCTCTCTTCCCATTTATCCCTATTGCATTGGAAAGGAGATCTTTCTTGTCCTGCCACTTCCACATTTGTTTTTTTCAATATCTCATCACAAGGCTCAAAGTCACCATCAGGACTCCGACAATCATATTTTAAGGTTCTTGGCAAGTCTGTTGCTAGATTTGGTTGCTCATCAACTTGATCACTGCTAGTTTCTTTGGATGAACTATCATTATTTGGACATCCCAAATGCTCATCAACTTTTGAAGCTTCCTCACTAGTATTAGATTCATGACCACTCCGAGCGACTCTAGAGTTCAAAGGTTCCAAGAAATGATGCCTGAAACAAACCTCAATTAGGACACATGAAATCATGAACTAAACAGAGCAATGATTAGTTTTACCTTTTAACCGAAAACCTGGATTCCCTATGGCAAGTGATCTGTGGGGAAGGAAACAAAGATGAAGGGGACAAAAAAGCTAGTGAACTGAAACCATTATCTGTTTGCCTGGACTTGGCTAGCTCAATAGGTGAAAGGCTGTCAATGTACTTAGAGACAGGTGAATCCTGCAGAGTGAGAAATCAAAGTTTAGAACCTGGCACACAAGTCTTTAGTAACCTAAATAACAAATGTTCAAGTAGCACTAGAAAGCCATGTTACTTGCCCTTGAGTGTGAGTATCAAATAGGCATGTGTATATCATGTGCATGTTCAATTTTTTTGAAGCTTTTCACATATTTGGAATGTCTTTGTAAAATCATATCAAATATTCGTGTCCTGATACACATGGCATATAATACTTCTAGAAAAATGAAAAGTCAAAACAACATGATAGAAAACAAACAATCAAAACCTGACTATTAAAACCATATTCTTTTCATATTATCCCATAAAACTAAATACTAACATTGCCAACGTTTTTTAATTGCAAATCAACCGTAATTCTTTTGCATACGATAATTCAATTGCAAAATCTCGACCATCCAAGAGTATAGGGTTCCTATGACTCTGCATAACATCCATGTTGGCGCAACCACTATAAATGGTTGAGAACTTGAGATTAAATAATGGTCAATTTCTATTATTAGTCCTTATACTATGCATAAATTGAGAATTTAGTCTTTGTACTCTAACTTGGTTAATTTTAATACATGCTTTTCAATTTTTGAAATTTCAATCCTAGCTTAAATGATACCAATTAAATTTGTCATGTCAATTTCTGCTATTATTCCATATTATGCTTAAGTTGCAGATTTAGTCCTTGTTCTTCAATTTAATCAGTTTTAATCCTAGACTTTTTAAAATTTGAAATTTAAGGACAGACTCAAATGGTATTCATTAAATCCATTAACTAAAATGCTGTGGGTTCTTTTACGAGTGTTATGTGAAAATAGCAAGCTAACATGTTATTACACATGTGATCATATATTTTTTGTATAAGCTTTTGGAAATAGTAAAATTGATTTTAAGGAATTTAATAATTATTGTTTTGTTAATACCGAAATTTAAAATTTGAAAAAGTACAATATTAAAAGTGACCATATTGGAATACAAGGACTAGATCTACAAATTATGCATAATACATGGACCAATAGCAAATTTAGTCCTTAAATAATATTCCCAACGGGTAACAGCAAAAGTTTGGTTAAATTAATGGAAATCTCGACCTTCCCTTCCTGGATTTTGTTCTCTCTTTTTCAATTCAACAAGCTAAAGGCCAAAAGTCATAACAGCCATCTATCCTAAAACAGTTAAGGGCGATAACAAGATTGAAGGCAGAAACCCATCAAATTTCAAACTGAATATCCAAAATTTAACAGAAAAAAACAAAGGAAAGAGGAAACAATTTTAACTTTTCTTATATAAAAAAAAAAGTTCACATGAAGAAATCCTACATAACATTTAAGTATTAAGACCCAAAAGACCAACATCCTTTCACATAATATAATGGTTATTAACATAACTTTCTGAGTAAACAAACATGACCAAGAAAAACCCAATTTCATAATAAAAACTGAAAAAAGAAAAAAATACCTCAAATTTGCAAAGATTAGAAGTTGGAGTGATTTGGGTTTTATCTGGTGTATCCATTTTTTTTTCCATCAAAGCTTCCACATCTTCATCGCTCTTTGAAGGATGACAGGAAGCTTTAAGAGCTCACTGGCTCAGCGCTTGAAGAGAGTGAAAGACAGCCAAATAATCCCTTTCTTTATTTGTTTGTATTCTGTTGGAAACTAAAAATGCTTTTTGAACAAATAAACAAATTTTGATTGAGGAAGCGGGAAGGCGGGAAAAATAAAAGCAAATTTAAAAAATTGTAAAAACCTAATCAATATTGGGGCGGCCCATCACATGTCTCCAGCCCAAAGTGAAATGAAGAACTTTAACGTTGAATTTGGACTTTTTATTCATTTGTAGACAAATATTTATGGTTCAAGGTTTTGCAACAACTAGAAATAAATATTTATAAAAAAATTAAAATTTATTAAAATGAAAAAATTTATAACCATACTCCATAAGAAATAGGCGTCCAAAATACTGACGACCCCTATGTTCTTCCTTAGACCAGTCAATATGTGGGCCAAAATGGCATGAATATAGCGCAAAGCCGAAGGTAAGCATGTTGTCTTTGACTAACTCGAGTTATATTGCAACTCAATCTTGGCGATGTCGGACCAACAAAGTGGGGTTGGTCAATGGATGTGCCTGAAAAGTATCGGGAACTCAGGGGTATCTATAAACTCCTTGGAACATAATCCTAGGGCAGCTCCGAAGCCTAAGACACTAAGCTAAGGTAACGCATCGTACCCCCAAGTCGGAAGGAAATAGTGCAAGGCTCATCCTACTGTGAAATAGCCGACTGTAAGAAAAAGGTAGAGCAAAACTTCAATGTGAGTTTGACATATGTGGGCTCTACGATAGTAAAGAATCGGTCCCACGATGTCGTGTCGATCAATACCTGAACCCTGGCCGCTAAACGGACCACTTGTAGAGCCTCCCAATCAATGCATCGACCCACTCCCAATGGTTTCTCCTTAAGGTGTTGATACTAGTCCTTATGTGGACCCAGACCAAATTGGAGACGCAAGTGTCTCATGACTGTAGTCGGGGCCAAGGATGAAGATGCACCCGATGTCTTCCACTTTTTAGAGGCGGGAACAACGACCTTGGTTTTTCCTCTCGTATTTATCATAATATACCTGAAATAAAAATATGAAAACTAGATATTAGAGGAGTAGTGAATCATTGATTGGGCATCATCGACGTCAATGAAATAAATCTCATACAAACAAAGTCAACATGGGCAACAATTATCAGCAAGAATATATAAAAACAAATACAAGTAAATTGTTCCTATAACACCCCAAACTCGGTCAAGTAAGTTCGACTCGAATCTAGCGTGCCACATTAGCCACTGAAGTGACTCTCCGTTAACTTCCAACCTAACCTCCAACACACCACAAATTCACAACATAGAAGTTGTGCTAAGTTTCACATATTGCAACGGGATGTCATAACATCATGCATATAATATAAAACATGTGAAGTTATAAAACAAATAGAAGAAGTGTTCACATATCAATCTACAACATCTTAATGGTTCATAAACATCACTTAACATAAGTTCGCATAACAGCATTCAATGTGAGTTCACATCACACATAAAGTATGAGTTCACACATCAACCTAAGTTTGCATACAATAATATAGGTTCGTATCCTAACATTCATTATAGGGTCGTTAAATAAACAAACACTACACCAAAATTGACTTTTAGCGGCGTTTTTCGCGGTGTTTGAATAAGAGACGCCGCTACAAATGGAGCATTAGCGGCGCATTTAGAAAAACGCCACTATAGACCGGTCATTAGGAAAGTGTCGCAAATAATTAAGCAGAACACCGTCGTTTAACTTTGACATGTAGTGGCACTAGCAGCGTTTATCTGGAAACGCCGATAAAGATCCAGCATTTGCGACGCTTATAAAATAACGCCGCTAATGACTGGTACATTAGCGGCGCTACCACAAAAACGCCACTAATGCTCAGCAAATAATTAAACAGAACGCCGTCGTTTAACTTTGACCTGTAGTGGCACTAGCGGCGTTTTTCCGTAAACGCCGGTAAAGATCTAGTATTTGCGGTGCTTATAACAAAACGCCACTAAAGATCGGTACATTATCGGTGCTACTACAAAAACTCCACTAATGCTCTGCAAATAATTAAGCAGAAAACCATCGTTTAACTTTGACCTGTAGTGGCACTAGCGGCGTTTATTTGGAAACACCGGTAAAGATCAAGCAGTTACGGTGCTTATATTAAAACGCCGCTAAAGATCGGTACATTAGCGACGCTGCTATAAAAACACCACTAATGCTCCGTAAATAATTAAGCATAACGCCGTCGTTTAACTTTGACTTGTAGTGGCACTAGCGGCGTCTTTATACAAACGCTACTAATTCCCCATATATAGCGGCGCTTTTTGCTAAAAGCCGCAAATAAGCTTGGCTAAACGGCAACGTTTGGAGTTGATCTTCAGTAGCATTAGCGGCGCTTTATAATAAACGCCACTGTAGGTCGAGAATTAGTGGTGCTTTTTGGAAAAACGCCACAAATAAAAACATTTTATTTTAGGGTTTAGTCTTTAGTATGTAAGGTTTAATGTCTATAGTTTAGGATTTTAGGGTTTATGATATAATGTTTATTATATTTTGATTAGTGTTTTGAATTTTGGGTTTATGGTTTAATTTACAGCTTGTGGTTTGGAGTAATTAATTTATAGTTAAAGTCTTAGTTACTATTCATGGTTTAACAGGTTAGGCTATTATGGTTTAAGGGTTAGGGTTATTGATAAAATAATAAAAAATCAATTTATTTTAGTTTTTAGGTAAGCAATAAGATTCATTTTCAATTTACTTTAGTGTTTACGGTTTATGCTATAGGTTTATGGTTTAGTGTTTATGGTGTACGTTTTCAATTTACATGTTGAGTGTTTAGGGGTGAGGGCTTAGGGTTTAGGGGTTATAAGCTTAGGGTCTAGGGGTTAGTGGCTTAAAGTTACTGGTTTAAGGGTTTAGGGTATAGGGTATAAAAGTTTAAGGTTATGTGCTTAGGGTATAAGGGTTATTGGATCTTCTTATATAGTGTTTACGATTTAGGGTGTGTATTTACGGTTTAAAGATTAAGGTTTAGGATTTAGTTTTAAGAGTTTAGGGTTTACGATTTAGGGTGTATGTTTATGGTTAAGTGTTTAGGGTTTAGAGGTTAGAAGATTAGGGTGTAAGGGCTAAGGGCTTATGGTTTAGGGTTTAAATTTTATATTTTAAGGTTTAATGTTTAAGGTTTAGCTAAAAACATAGGAAAATATATGTTAAAGATGAAAAAATTTAAAATACAATTATTTTAAATAATTTTAAAATAAATTTAAGGTTGAGCAATAGCGGCGTTTTTGCCCAAAACGCCGCAAAAAGTTAAACAATAGTGGCGTTTTTTCATGTAAACGCCGTAAAAATAAATTAAACTAGTGCTTAACGGTGTCGTTTTATCTGCATTTCTTAGTGGCGTTTTTACTTAAACATCGTAATTATGTTTTAATTGTTTTCTAAACGCTGTCGTTTACATCTGCGAATTTAGCTGCATTAGTGGCGCTTTCTATAAACGCCGTAAATTTTAAGTAAACTACTCTAAACGACATAGTTTACTTAGCCCCGATTTTGTGGCGTTTTACTGAAAGCACCGCAAGGGTTTTTAACAATTTGCCAATGCGGCACCGTTTTTGTACTGGAATAAAAATAATAGTGGCGTTTTTTAGGAAAACGCCGCAAGGATTTATTAAACTTTCCCAATGTGGCGTCGTTTCTGTACTGGGAAAAATTTGATAGTGGCGTTTTTTAGGAAAATGCATGTTTTATTAAATTTTTCCAATGCGGCGCCGTTTCTGTACTTCATAAAAATCTAATATTGGCGTTTTTTAGGAAAACGCTGCAAAAATGAATTAACGTTTCGCAAAACGTCGCCGTTTTGCTTAATGAATTAATTTTGGGGTATACCCCCGAAGCTCCCAGCCCTCAGCCCCAATTTCATTAGCTCCAAATCCCTAATTTTTTTCCCTTTCTGTGATTTCTTGCGTCCGAATCTCCAATTGAAACGATTTCAGTGTTTGGGTGTTTCGATTTCTTTCAAAATTACCATCGAAAATTCATAGATTCGGTTTCTTGTAACCTCCTTACAGAGAAGACGAACGTCGCCAAACGTCGCAAAATAACCATCGAAAATCTTCAAAGTTTCAAAGGTTCGATTTTGTTCCGATTCTGCGTATTTAATCATTGGGTTTTCTTGTCTTTCTTAATTTTTGTTTGTTTGTTATTCGTTGATGTTCCTTAAATTAAAAAAATTCTCTTATCTCTGTATAGGGTTTTCATTCGTGTCAGTTTTGTTCATCGTCCTAAAGGTACTGTAATGGTTTGTTTTTTACTTCTAATTGGTTAGGAACTGATGTGAATTTTTTTTCTGTATAGGGTTTCATTTCATTTCATTTCACCGTTGAAAGTGGTTTTCTTTATCGTCCTACAGGTATAGTGGTTTTCTTCATTGTTGTACTCCGTTTTCTCGAAATGGTTTCAGTGGTTTTCTGCATTTCATTTAATTTCATTGATTTTAGCCAACGTTAATTACCTTTTGCATAGAAACGTAACACAGACAATTGCGTGTCTACGGTTTGGGTTATATATGTAAAAGAATGGTTGCTTAGATGAAGAGTTTAGGCTACTGTCAAATGTTGTTTGATGTGAATTTGATATTAGATATTGCATATTTGGTATTGATATTAGATATTAGGTTGTGATTAAATGTTTGCTACTGTCAAATGTGAATTTGATGTGAATTTGATATTACTTATTAAATATTTAGTATTGTGAATTTGATGTGAATTTGATATTACTTATTAAATATTTAGTATTGATATTAGATATTATATATGGTTTAGTGAAATGTTTGCTACTGTCACATGGTTGCTACTGTTTTGCATTTTCAGAGTCGTTAAATATATATATTAAATTTTGGCTACTGTCAAATGTTTGGTTGCTACTGTCAAATGTATTATTATTTTCAGAGTCTGGTTTGTTCATTTGTGGGGATTGCAGTTGTTTTATGTTCAACAGTGCTAAGGCATACTTCAGTTAAAATAAATCAAATTTAAGATTTCGATTTGAATCTTGATTTAGTTAAATTATACTCTGTTTACTCCTTTTTTTTTGGCAGCCGTCTACTTCGAAATTGAGGAAATTTGAGGTATTTATTTCGTAGATAGTTTTATTAAAAAAAGACCTCCAAATGTTTAAATTTCGGATTTGGTTATATTTTTGCTTTTATAGTTTACTTATTATTTTTTACTTTTAAAATGGAGTTTTAATTAAGATTTTTGGTTTTAAACATGTGGGTATCGGTTTTAATTACCAATTTTTGCTTTATATGTTTCTAGCTCAATTTGCGCGTAACTTTGCAGCTTATTACTTAATTGCGAGGTTTAAATTATGATTTTATTTTCTCCCCGTATTATTTACCCAAGCAAAAACAATTACACAAATTGATCGATTAGTTTATTTGGTTTAATGTGAATTATTTATCGATTTTCGATTTTATGCCAATGAATTATCAACTTTACTTCTAATTTAATAAATTATCGACGTTAGATGTGATTAATTGATTGAATGTTTATGTTTAATTATCTTTTACATACAATAAATTCATCGATTAATTGATTGAATGTCAATGAATTATCCATTTATAATACATACAGTACATAACTTATTAATATATATTTTAAAATTATATATATTTTTAAAATTTAATATATATTTTTAAATTTAATTTAGCTTATTAATTTAACATATTAATATATATAATTTAACGTATTAATATATATATTAAAAATTTATATATATTTTAAAAATTTATCAATCATATCATAACTTACATACATAACTTAAATAAAATTTATATATAAACTTACACAATACATAACTTACATAATAACTTACATAACTTATATATAAACTTATATATAAACTTATATATAACTTTCATAACTTACTTATAATAACTTACATAATACATAGCCTACATGACTTACATAATACACAACTTACATAACTTAAATAACTTATATGATACATAACTTCCATAACTTACATTATACACAACTTACATAACTTACATAGCTTACATTCTACACAACTTATATAATATACATAATACACAACTTACATAACATACATAATACATAACTTACATAGCTAACATAAAACATAACTTACATAACTTATATAATACATAACTTACACAATTTACTTAATACATAAATATATATCATATCATAACTTACATAACTCATTTATACTTATCACTGAACAACTTACCCTTATAATTTCTGGTGAAAATCAGACTTCAAGAAATAAGAAATGGACCGGTCTTGGATGAATTTGTCAAGGGTAAGCAACGGTTATCGAAATGGAGTACAAACTTTTCTAAATTTTGCATTTCAATATGCAAGCCAAGAGAACATGATTCTTTGCCCGTGTAAGAAGTGTGTCAACATAAGCTGGCATTGCCGTGAAGTTGTATACGAGCATCTAATTGTTGATGGGTTTGTTTGGGGTTATAAACAATGGCTTTTTCATGGAGAATGCTCGCCTAGTACTTCCTCTTCAACGATGGATGTATCTTATCCTAGTACTACTTACCATCAGTCCGTTGGAGGGGATGACATGGAAGGGATGTTGCGGGATGCATTTAATATGCACAATCATGGTTTGTAGTCGTTCCTAGCCGACTTTGTGGCATCTGATGATTGTAATGTTGGTGCAAATGCTTATACCGAACCGGGAACAATTGTACCTCATGAAGAGCCGAATGGAGAAGCGGCAAAGTTCTACGCACTACTTAATGACATGAATGAAGAACTGTATGAAGGATCAAAATTCTCAAAAATGTCTTTCTATATTCGTCTTTTTCAGTTAAAATGTTTGAGAGGGTGGACCGGGAACTCTTTGACAATGCTGTTAGAGTTTTTGAGAGATATGTTTCCGTTTGCAAAAATCCCTCAATCATGCAAAGATATGAAGAAAATGATAAAAGATTTAGGCCTTGGGTACACCAAAATTCATAGTTGCCCGAATGACTGCATGTTGTATTGGGGCGATCAGAAAAACCAACAATACTGTCATGTATGCGGCCAATCCCGTTAGAGAAATAGAAACACAGAAGATGGGAACGATGATAAAAATGATGCACAGTCAAGAAAGAAGCCATTCAATATTTTGCGATATTTTTCGCTGATACCAAGGCTTCAAAGGCTTTTCATGTCGTCGAAGACAGCGGAGTCTATGACATAGCACCATGATGGACGAACCGATGATGGATTACTAAGGCATCCGGCAGATTCTTTAGCTTGGAAATCATTTGACAATAAATTTCCAAGCTTTGCAAGCGATCCTAGGAGTGTGAGGCTTGGGCTAGCATCTGATGGATTTAATCCTTACAAGATCATGCGCACTACGCACAGTACTTGGCCAGTAGTGCTTGTTCCTTACAATCTGCCTTCGTGAATTTGCATGAAGCAATCTTCCCTTATCTTATCTATGATTATCCCTGGAGAGAAAGAGTCCGGGAATGATATCGACATTTATTTACAGCCACTTATTGAAGAGTTAAAACAATTATGGGCTGGTGTTGAGACATACAATGTGCTCAGAAAGGAGAACTTTAATTTACGTGCAGCTTGATGTGAACCATTAATGACTTCCCCGCTTATGCCAATTTATCCGGTTAGAGTACCAAGGGTCGTTATGCGCGTCCTTATTGTGCTACAAAAATATGTTCGCAATGGTTATACAATGGGAAGAAGTTATCTTACATGGGGCATCGTCGGTGGTTACCGAAAAATCATAGATTTAGATTTCAGAGTTCTGTATTTGACGGTACTGAAGAGTTCAGAGAAGCTCCTTCGCAGACCAGTGGATCTAAAATCTTGTTCATGTTGGAAGATATGAATTTTAGTTATGGGAAGATGAACCAACCGCCAAACACGCAAAGAAATAGAAGATCAAATGATAAAGATGATGATGACTCTGATGAAGAGGATGATCCTAATGAAGCGGACATGTGGAAAAAAGAAGTATTTTTTTGAGTTTCCTTATTGGGAGCATCACCTTTTACGACACAATCTTGATGTTATGCACATTGAGAAAAATGTCTGCGAGAACATTGTCGGTACAATTTTGAATGTCGATGGAAAATCAAAAGAAAATCTTCAGAGTCGACTTGATTTAGTCCACATGGGAATTCAGCCTGATCTTCATCCCAATCCACTTCCGAATGGGAAATATCGATTGCCGCCTTCTATTTTTTCAATGTCGAAGACGGAGAAAGAAGTGTTCTGCATGGTGTTGAAGGATATAAAGCTTCCAGATGCGTATGCATCAAATATATCTCGATGTGTTAGTGTTAAAGGTCGAAGACTATATTCGCTAAAATCACATGACTATCACATCTTGATGCAAGATTTACTGCCAGTTGCTCTACGATGTTATATGTCGAAGAAGGTAACGTCTTTTATAATTGAACTATCCAATATAATGAAAGCCATTTGTGGCAAAGTTTTGGATGTTCAAGAACTTCAAAAGGTATAGGATCGAGCTGCTTTGACTTTATGCAACTTGGAGAAAATCTTCTCACCTTCATTCTTCACTATTATGGTTCATTTGATAATCCATCTCCCGCATGAAGCAATTCTCGGCGGACCCCTTTTCTATCAATGGATGTATCCTATAGAAATGTGTTAATTTATTTTTAAAATTTTCCTTCATTCACCTTTTGTTTTTTTAGTTACAACTTTTGATAATTTGTATATCGTGTTTAGGTTCATATCCAAATTAAAGTTTTATTGCCGCAACAAGCATTATCCAGAAGGATCGATTGCTGAAGGCTACTTGGCAGAGGAATGTATGACCTTCTGCTCAAGATATTTGGAAGACGTTGAAACAATGTTGAACAGACCAAGTAGAAATGCTGGACTCACGGATCATAACTTTGCCGATACTTATTTGTTCCAAAGTTTTGGAGAACCAATCAGCAAAATTGATATTGCAGAATTAGATGATTTATCGTGGGTACAAGCACATCGATATGTTCTGTTTCACCACGACTCAATTGAACCATTACAGAAGTAAGTTTTAGAAATTTGATAAATATTCATCAATCCAAAATTGTTTATCTTCTAACAAAGTGAACATTTTTATAACATAGTGAGTACAAACAAATATTGAGATCTCGTTCGCGCTCCCGAAGAACACAACATCGAGATATCAATAAGTTGTTCACAGAATCTTTTCATGAATGGTTAAGCCAAACGGTATGCAATTGGAGCTTTCATTGACAAATAATAATGTTTTCTCATAACATTTTTAATTACTTAGTTTACTTTCCATTCAATAGGTTTGGAGTGGGAAGAACGTCAATGACGAAGTTAAATGGCTTTCCCAAGGTTCGAATCGAGTGGTTAAAAGATATAGTACGTTCCTCATCAACGGATTCAGATTTCATACAAAATATCGCGAAAGATTGAGGAGAACGCAAAATTGTGGAATAGTTGTTAATTTCTCAATTACAAGTTATGCTAGTGTTAGGGACAATAACCCCGTCAAGGGAAATGTGGAATATTTCAAACTTCTTACTGACATAATTGAGTTGGATTACTACGGAAAATGGAAAGTTGTCTTAT
This sequence comes from Gossypium hirsutum, assembly GCF_007990345.1. Taxonomy (NCBI): domain Eukaryota; kingdom Viridiplantae; phylum Streptophyta; class Magnoliopsida; order Malvales; family Malvaceae; genus Gossypium; species Gossypium hirsutum. The sequence goes on from NC_053449.1 coordinate 36,354,104, forward strand.
TTGGAGGTGATTGGGCCGATGTTAATACTGCTCGTGGAATTAAGCAAGATGAATTTGGTTTTACAGTGGTGAACTTCGCTCGATTGATTCACACAGGACAACAACTGATAGATGAGCCGTATGTATTCTCATCTCAAGTCATACAAGTTTTTTACTCAAAAGATCCAACTGATGAGGGTTGGTACGTTATACTCCGTAACATCCTTAGAGACTTGTTTGACATGGGCAGTGGAAGTAGAGATAACATCGATGACAGATCAAAAACTTTGCCCTTTCCAGAACAAAACTTAAACAGAAATATCCCTAGTACTAGTACACAATTTCAGTGGGTTCGCCAGGATACGGATGAAAATATCTACGAATAATGATGTAGTAAGATTTTACTATTGTTTAATTATATGTAATATCATAATTTAAATCTTGGTCTTATTATATATTTCAACTATTTTATATGTGATGTTATTGTTGTAATTAGTTACTAAGTTTTCAACTATTTTATGTGTATTGCAGATAAAATGCCTAGAAGAAAAATGCGAGGTCTAAGCATTGTTCAAAATGCTTCAAACTTAGCAGAAATAAATAGTGAACAACAGATAGTAATTGGATCTTCGAATGTTCCGATTACACTTGAGGATCCTACAGAAGTTCAAAGCAATTTTACATTTAATTTACATGCGTGTTGACTTATAATTGATTTATTTTTCAAATTCTTATATTATAATATACCATTTTTCAAATGAAAATGGTGGGACGCGCAGAGGTCGAGGACGTATGCTACTTAGATTTATATGAGTTAGATCCAGTCGAGTGTGTCAAAATATGCTAAAACAGTTTTGGTCAGCCTGTTGGATCAGAAGCTTGACTTTTAGCAGAATACTTGGGCATTTTAGCACAAAATGCGAATATGTTGCCTATCAACTACGAGTCATGGCATCAAATGCCCGATAGTAACAAAAACCAAGCCCTTGATAATATTAAGGTAACAAAACGTTAATGTCATCTGTAATACTTGGGAATTAGTTTCATTTATATTTACTTTCTTAACTTGTGTTTTTTATAGGCGAGGTTTGCTTTAGAGGTCTCGGATACTTATGTAAAGCAGGCATTGGGAAAAAGATGGAGAGACCATAAAAGTAATTTAAAGAAAGATTATTATAAGACAAAAACAACCCTCGATCAGAAATTGCAAAATGTCCCGCCAGGTATGCTGTACCAATGGGAAGATGCGGTTAGATTTTGGCATTCGAAGAAAGGCGAGGTATGACGTACTTCCAAACTCTTGATATTATTTTGGTTTATAGTATTTACTATTTACGTACTAATAATTTCATAACATAGGATCGTGAACGAGTTGGAAAAAGCATTAGGCAAAAACAGAAATTCACTTACACAGCCGGGTCGAAAAGTTTTGCTTGTGTAGCTGAGGCCGAAGTATTTTTAATTTTTTAATACTATCAAATATGTATTAATTTCCATTAAATAATATTTTTATTACTATATTGTAGGAACTATCATCCGGTCAAAAAGTTGGATGCCTTCAACTTTTTGAGATTACACATAGGAAGAAAGATGGATCTCCTATGACTCCTGAAGCTGCAGAAATTATGGTACGTTTACTTAATACAATTTGACTTGTTTTAGTTATTTATAGTGTTTATTTTCTAATGGTTTAATTCATTGCTTGTAATGCTACTATTGTTAACTTATGTTGCATTTGTTTTTTTAATATATACTGCGTTCCTAAATATGTGATTTATTTATTAGGAAAAACTAAAGGATAAAAAGGCGGAGTACAAAGCGATTGCTTCCAGTGATAGTTCTGTTCATCTTGAAGACATTGAAAACCAGATTATTACTGAAGTTTTGGGTCCTGAAAGGTATGGTCGGATTCAATTTCAAGGATCTTTTTTTAACCCAACCTAATATTTTAGATCTAGCTCGCAGCAATACGTGCATTCAGGGAGTCAGACTAAAGCTGAAGTTTAGAGGTTAAAAGACCAGATGGCTTAGATGCAAGTGACCATAGTTGAGGTTCAAAGGAAATATGAAGAACTCTAGCTACAACTTAAAGTAGAGGCGGCAGCGAGGGAAGCAGAGGTTGCAGCGAGAGAAGCAGAGGTTCAAAAGAAATATGAAGAACTCTAGCAACAATTTAAAGCAGATGTGGCATCGAGAGAAGCAGAGGCTGCAGCGAGGGAAACAGAGCAGAGCAGAAAGTACGACGAACTCCAACAGCAGCTTCAGAATATGATAAAGATGTTTCAGCAGTCGCAACTTTCGCCGTCATATTGTATTGTATAAATATTTTTATCATTTTAACTTTTAACATTTTTGTAAAAATAATATAAATTATATTTTATTTATTGATATTAATATTATTTTATTCGTTTAATTTGAAATATTATATAAATTTATTACTTTTGGCTAGTTTAGATTTGGTTACTTTTGATTTGTTGCTACAGGAGGGCTGAAAAAATAAAAAAAAATTTATTTTACAAAAATCTCAAAATTAGTGGCATTTTTAGAAAAAGCGGCTCTAAAAGCCACCAAACAATAGAAGCATTTGTGGAAGAAGCACTTCTAAAGAACATGACCTTTACCGGCGTTTGTGGGAAAAAACGCCGCTAAAAGTCATGCTCTATAGCGGCGTTTGTGGAAAAAGCGCCGCTAAAAGTCATATTCTTTAGCGGCGTTTGTTGGAGAAGCACCGCTAAAAGTCATGTTCTTTAGTGGCGTTTGTGAAAAAAGCGCCGCTAAAGAACATGTCCTTTAGCGGCGTTTGTAGGAAAAACGCCGCTAAAGAGCATGACCTTTAGTGGCGTTTATTTCTATAAACGCCGCAAACGTTAGCGACGTTGTCTTTAGCGGCGCTTTTTGCGGCGCTTGTTGAAGCGCAACAAATACTTTTAGTGGCGCTAAAAAGTGCCGCTAAAGGATTAAAAAAAGGCCGCTAAAAACCTGTTTTGGTGTAGTGAAACTTTGCAACAAAATAAATTAGGGGTGAGCAAAATTCGATTCGACTCGAAAAAATCGAAAAAAAAAAATCGAATTTCGAGTTAAACGAATCGAGTTATTCGAATCAACTCGAATTTTTTTTTTCAAATTTGGAGTTCGAATCGAGTTGGGTTTTTGAATTCGAATAACTCGAATAATTCGAATAATTCGAATATCAAACTATAATATTTTACATTTTTACCCCAAACTCCCAAACCTTTTTACTTTTTCCTCAAAACTTTTACTCCTTCCCACTTTTCCCCCAAAACTTTTACTTTCCTCCCCTCCCAACCCCCCAATCTACCCAAAATTCATTTCCCACCAAAATTTTACTCTCCCATTTATTTTTTCTCAAAATTTTACTCCCAAAAACCCTCAAAACATTTTATTTTTCCCCAAAATTTTTACTCCCTCCCACTTTTTCCCTAAAACTTTTATTCCCTTCCCATGTCACCTCTCATCTACCCCAAACCCTCCCCCTCCATTTTTTTTAATATTTTCCCTCCAAAATTTTACTCCCCCTATTTACATTCCCTCAAACTTTTATTCCCCAAAACTTTTTATTTTCCCCCTAAACTTTTACTTCTCACTCTTTACTCTCAAATAAAAAATTAAATTTATCCAAAAAAAATCACTAAACATAAATAGTAATAATTTTATTTATATCTACTATTTATATTATTAAATTAAATTTCACATTTTATATTATTTATATTATTGAATTGTTTAGTCATATTGAATATTTATATTAAAATTGAATTATTAATTATGCCATAAAATATTCGTGTTAAAATTTTATATTTGTATCAATTTCACATTTTATTTTTAAAATAACTTTTATTAAAAAAATCATATTTTTACATTTAATATATTTTTTAATTCCAAAATACATAGTGACAAGAATCTGAAGATAATTGAAACGACTAAGCAAGCAAAGAAGCTAACCAGTATATAAAAAATTAATAAATAAATTATGAGGTGATGAAAGTTAATAAAAATTTGATTAAGGTGGACAAATTTTATTACGATGGGTGATAGTGGTTATAAGGACCCAAAATTAATTTTTAAAATTTAACTCGAACAAATATATTCGATTCGATTCGAATTCCATCTCACTCGATTCGATTCGAGAAAACTTCAAATAAAGTTAGGATGATAAAATAAGATTCGAAAACTCGATTAACTTGAAAATTTTCGATTCGATTCGATCGAATGCTCACCCCTAAAATAAATCGTACATGCATAGGTTATCATACTATAATAGGGTTCGCATAAACACATAGGTTCGCGTACATATATGGGTTCGCTAAGTAGTAAGGCTATCATTAACATGGGTACGCATGTAATTTTTCAGAGTCGCAAACTTACAAGGGTTGTATAAAACAATACTTAGCAATAAATCTGACTAGCATATTTTTATGAAAGTTAAGGTAATATAATGTAACACTCATGAATGAAAACTATCAGTTTTATTCATAATAAAAAGATAATTAAATATTTTAAGACATGGTTTGCAAAAGAAAAATAAAATTAAAGAAATTAAATCTAATAACTGCAGTGATAATCAAACAAGTCTAATCCTAAGCAAAAACCACATATATAAAATCTCAACACTTCTTCCCCAAGTTCGCTAATATCTACTCAGGGCTTAGCCTCGCTCAAACCATTCACCTGTCCTCTTGCCATCCACGACCTACTTACCTGTGAAGTAAGAGAAGAGTGGGTGAGTTCATTGAGAACTCAGTGAATAATCAAGAGCTATCAGCATATGCTTTAAACAAAAAATTGTACTTAGTCTGAAAATCATATTGCGAGTTGGGTTCGCCGTAAAGATGTGAAACCTAATTCACCATTTTTCCTGCTCGTCAGAAAGAAGAACATATAAGTCTAAAAAAGGTTTTAGTTGTACTGGTAAAAAAATCATACTTGAAAACTTAGCTTGCAAACAAAACTTATATAGCATGAGAATGTTCACTTAATTGTCTTTTCAGAATGGCTGAGAAACATAAGATATATTCTCGCACTTGTCTTAACACACCTATTTTATCAGGATCTATTAGATATGTGGAATGCCTCAAAGAGTCCTTAACATGTCTCATAAGTGTAGCATAAAGCTAAACACTCCAACATGTCCTATTGTATGGAGCATAGCTCGACATTCCCTTATCTCTCCACATATCCCAGGGCCTCAACGCTCAAAATAAAAAAACAGTTATGGTAAGGATTCACAATCCTTTGGTATACCAATATATCCAACATAAGGACTCGCAAAGGAGCATGCACAAAAACTTATCACATAGAGCTCGCATTTAGAGCTCACAGAAAACATAGGTTATAAAACTATACTTTTAAAACATACTTTAGAACATAAGCACACATAGGAGCACGCTTAAAACATAGCTTTAAAACATGGCTTAAGATATAACTTGGAAACACATCTTGAAAACAGAGTTTTAGAACTTTTTTAAAAACAAAGTTCTTGTAGAAAAAGCTTATTCCTGGAACTTTAGTTTTAAAAACAAGATTTTTGGAAAACATAGCAGTTTGCACACAAGTTACGAACCCTAAGCATTCATACTGAAACATGATAGTTTAACACACTTATGCCAATTCTTAACCATTCGTCAAAAAAGCTTGAGAATTTACATGAGTTTTTCTTTGCCTTTATCTTTTCTAGTAAATGGTCCGGCTTGTTCACAACATACATAAACACCTAAATTTCTTAAACAAACAAGCTTACAGAATTCACACATGCAAGCGAACCTAGCTTTCTAGAAAATCGACCCTAACAGGACAGAGGCTTACCTTGGTTGCTACAAACTTGATTCAAAATAGAGACTTGACAACAAAATATCGATGAGAGAATTCTCATGGGTAAGGGTCATATTTGTAGGCCTAAGTGTGTTGGAAATCTTAGGATACCCTACTTGACTTAGGAAAGGTGTTACTTGAACGAAATTTTTTCCTAGATACACCTTATATTTATTTCCTAATTTGAGTTTGAGTTTGACTTTAACTTTGACTTTGACTTTGACTTTGACTAGCGAACCCTCAGTTTGCCAAATAGACTGGCAAACACCAGCTTGACAAATAGACTAATGAACACGACTTTTGATAAATTTAGTGAACCCCCTTACCACATTTTTCGAAGAACTCTTTATTGATACTCTTTTAGAGAACTCTCACTTGCAAGGCCAAAACATCCAGACCAAGTCTCGAGATGTTAAAGGGTCAAAATAATTTAACCCAAAACATTGAATAGGAACCATAGAGTTTAACATGAATAGTACCAAAAAAAATCAGCACTAATTAGTATATATTGCAAACACATAGGCTCCCTACCAATGAAAACTAACCTAGCAGGTGAGCAAATCGACATACGAAACAAAACTAATCAGCATGCAATCCACCACATGATGAACACCTAACCAGTAAATACTACTGAAAAAAAATAGAACAAAATCTAAAACTAAACTAATACTAATTAAATAAAAATAATCTACCAAACTAATAATATAATAGTAGAAAAATAATAATAATAATCAAAATGATAATAATAAAATAATAAATAACATAAAAAAAACTGGGCATGTGGACAAATGGTGGTAGGGAACAACGACGGTAAGAAATTGGAAGGGTGACTGATGGCGAAGAGGAAAACTGCAGCGTGAGGGACAGGCAAATGAAGGGGAAAAATTAGAACAACGGGGATAGCGTTGTGAGTAATGTAACACCCCCGACTTGAATCACCAAGTTTGGATCTCAGATATTATCCTCAAAATACACTTAGAAAAAATTTCAAAATGGTCATCAAATACACTTAACTTGAAACATTTTTTGTAATGCCCTCAACCCAACTCGATTTTATCGGATCTGAACCTTAGGTGTTACTTCACATATTTCGTAAGTTCAGAGGAACTTACTGAGTTTAGAAACAACATACCTTTTAACCTTTATTGCTAAATTATTCATTTTGAATATTTGGATTTTCCTATATCTATTTTGGGCGGATACCTTCACATTGTCAGTTATATAATTACATGCTTATACGCCACTTACCATTCTTAACATATCATCATTCATCTAACTACTTGGCTCACTCTAGATCTTAACATACCATATTACCTCTTCTTCTCTATTTAGATAACTTGTATCATTTATCCGAGAACATTTGCTCTTAGACACAGTTCACAGGAAAATACTTTCTCTTTTAGCTAATTCCCATGTAGAGTTGAATGCCTTCAGTATTCCAATCAAATCATATTCTATCTCAATACCCAAACTGACAGTTAGCACAAATACCAGATAATTCCATAGTTGAAACATAATATTTTTCAGATGTGGCGGATACTAATAACTCAGATTACCAACCCTACATAACTCAAACGAAATCAGAACAATAAATACTTATATACCACTTATAGTTGAGAACACACCTATATTCTAAACACAGCGGATACCCTTTTTAAACATATAGTTCATACTTCTTTCCGAGAAACTTCTTTTAAGGCTCATTCGTTTACATCACAAAACTCTTCAAACCAAAAATCACTTCAGACAAATCATAGACTTATCAAATTACGCCACAAGGGACAAAAAAAATGACGCCATAAAGGCAACATACAAGATACGCTACAAAGGCTATACAGAATGCCACTCATGGATTTGACTAAACTCACATCGCGTGAGGTTTGCTCATCATTGTCCTAGGATACGCAGAAAACCCTAGTTGATAAATGCAGCTCATCCGCTCCTTTCTAGAATATGCCATGACCATGGACTTTCATCAGAATTGTCATATTAAAACTCGTGTTTACTGTCCCGATAGACTTCATCGAATTCCACCGTGATGTCAAAACTCACATCACAACCTTCAAACACTCAGTTACACCTTATTTCCCCAACATTTTCAATCACACATCATATATCTAACATAAGTACACATTCAGGTAGGCTAAACTCATTTTCTTAACCAAATCATACTTCAATACACGTTTCAAACACATTTACACGATCACATACCACAATATACATCCTAAGCACACACTCATAGTTGCTTCACAAAATCTTATACACTCATACATACAACTCATTACATAAAAGACTCACAATGATACTAAACTAATATTACATGCATATTTTCAGTAGTCATTTAGGTACTCATACACCATTATTGGAACATCGATCACAATAGGTCTATCTAGAAAAACTTGTAAGAGTTGATATTAGGGATTCATATGAGACTCACCTTGTTGTAGGTCATAATTCTCAATTATGAGCATCTTTCATGAACCAACAGCATCAACTGCTTAAAAGAACATGAATCCACTATTAGAAACCATTTACAAACAGATTGCTAACATCTCATCTACAGATAACCCCTATGTATGGCCACTTATTCATAATTTACTGCCTATATAACTCATAATATCCTTACTTTTAACATGCAAAGTTATCAAACTTACTAAGAGATGGAATATCCTCTGTTTATTCCTAAAATTCTTAGCTTCCAGTTTAATAAGGAAAGATGACATTTAAAAGAAAGAAAAAGAATTAGAGAGCAATATTGAATGAAGAAGAAAAACATCCCCATGAACTCTTCACATGCACATATATAACCAGCTTTTTTTAGAGGAGCTTAACAAGAGTCATTTGAATTCATAATTTGTCTTTCTTAGTGGCCTATAGATTTTGAGAAAAACATAAATGAGGATCCTGAACGAATATTATTTAATAGGCTAATCCAATTGGCTCCCCACTAGATCATTGTACGAACCTAACAAGCATAATACTCAAACAAACTAGGCATACTATAAATATTTGTCGATAACTCATACCTTAAATACCCTTATTGCTAACTCATTCCTTTTTCTTTAGAATACAGAATAACCTGAAATAGAATATTTACTTACTTACATGGTGGTTACTAAACACCCACACATATTCGCCAAAAGAAATAATTGGGCCAATTAAACTTCACCAAACAAATTATTTTTCTACTACACGCCTTAATCTTGAATCCACCAGACTTGGAGTGTGACATTTTTCTTATTATTTTATCTAAGGTCTTATTATTAAAGGAACAAAGAAAAGTATTTTAAAAAATAAAGTAATACATAACACTTATCATGACTAATTACAACATAAAAATTTACTAAACATATATTCTTTAAGGTGTAATCCTACTATATGCCACTTTTCCATATAGTTCACTGTATGCATAATAACTTGAGTCGCCACTTTCTTGGCATATTCCTGGCTTGTCCTTCCTGGCCCAGTCATCAATACCTGAAATAAGAATAAACACACGTAAATTCGAGAGAACTTAGTGAGCTTTAATATAGAATACCTTGGCAGTTACTTTTATATTTTCGAATGTATTTCGTACACTAGTTTCCATACTTAACCTGTCATATATATTTTAGGGCGAACACTTTCATAACATCGGTCTTCCACGTATACTCCAACTACCATCACTACACCAAAACAGGCTTTTAGCAGTGCTTTTTTAGGCCTTTAGCCGCATTTTTTAGCGCCGCAAATACTTTCAAAGCGCCGCAACAAAAGCCGCTAATGAGTGCGCCGCTAACTTTAGCGACATTTTTAGAAATAAACGCCGCTAAAGGTGTTGGTCTATAGCGGCGCTTTACAAAAAACGCCGCTAAAGATTAGGGTCTTTAGCGGCGCTTTCCCCACAAACGCCGCAAAAGAACCTGATCTTTAGCGGTACTTTATCCACAAACGCCGCTAAAGACCCTTATCTTTAGCGGCGCTTTATCCACAAACACCGCTAAAGACCATTATCTTTTAGCGACGCTTTTGTTGAAAACGCCGCTAAAGGCCAAGACCCTTAGTGGCGTTTTTTTAAAAACGCCACTAAATTTGGCAGATTTGTAAAAAAAAATTTATATTTTTAGCCCTCCTGTAAAAACAAATAAAAAAAAATCATATCTAAACCAGCCAAAAGTAATAAATCTATATATTAAACAAATTATATAATAAATATCAATAAATAAAATAAAATTCGCATTATTCTTACAAAAATGTAAAAGTTAAAATGATAATTAAAAGACAAAATTGAAGTATATTTACACGATAGTCTAAGACGGCGGCTATTGCGACTGCTGAAACATCTTCATCATACTCTGAAGCTGCTGTTGGAGTTCATCAAACTTTTTACGCTGCACTGCTTCTCTCGCTGCCGTATCTACTTTAAGCTGCTGCTGGAGTTCTTCATACTTTCGTTGAACCTCAGCTTCTCTCGCTACTGCATCTGCTTTAAGTTGTAGCTGGAGTTCTTCATATCTTTTTTGAACCTCAGCTTCTCTCGATGTTGCCTCCGCTTTAAGTTGTGTAATTTGCTCAGTTGTTGTCGCTTGCATCTGCGCCATCTGGTCTTTTAACCTCTGAACTTCAGCTTCAGCTCGACTCCCCGAAGGCATATATTGTTGCGAGCTAGATCCAAAATATTGGGATGGGTTAACAAAAGATCCTTGAAATCGAACCCGACCATACCTTTCAGGACCCAAAACTTCAGTGATAATCTGGTTATCAATGTCGTCAATATGAACAGAACTATCACTGGAAGCAATCGCTTCGTACTCCGCCTTTTTATCCTTTAATTTTTCCTAAAAAATAAATCACATAGTTAGGAATGCAATATATATTAAAAAACCCAATGCAACATAACTTAACAATATTTTCATTACAATAAATGAAATAAACCATTAGAAAATAAACACTATAAATAATTAAAACAAGTGAAATTGTATTAAGCAAACGTACCATAATTTCTGCAGCTTCAGGAGTCATAGGGTTTCCATCTTTCTTCCTATGTGTGATGTCAAAAAGTTGAAGACGTCCAACTTTTTGACCGGACGACAGTTCCTACAATACAATAGTAAAAATATTAATTGATAGAAAGTAATAAATATCTGCCGATATTAAAAAATTCAAAATACCTCTGCATGAGCTATACATGCAAAACTTTTCGACCCAGCTGTGTGAGTGAATTTTTGTTTCTGCCTACTATTTTTTCCAACTCGTTCACGATCCTACATTATGAAATTATTAGTACGTTAATTAGTAAATACTATACACCAAAATAATTACAAAATTTTATAAGTTACACATACCTCTCCTTTCTTTGAAGTCCAAAATCTAACGACCTCTTCCCACTGGTACCTCAGCATTCCCGGTGGAGACATTTTGTAATCTCTCGTCGAGTGTTGTTTTTTCTTAAAATAGTCTTTCTTTAAAGTGCTCTTATGGTCTCTCCATCTTTTTCCCATTGCCTTCTTTACATAAGCATCGGAGACCTCTAGAGCAAATCTCGCCTACAAAAAACACAACTTAAGAAAGTAAATGTAAACGAAACTTAAACCTAAGGATTATAAATGACATACACATTTTGTTACCTTAATGTTATCGAGAGCTTGGTTCTTGTTACTCTCGGGCACTTTATGCCATGACTCGAAGTTAATTGGCAACATTTTTGTCATTCCGTGCTAGAATGCCCATGTATCCTGCTAAAAGGCGAGCTTCTGATCCAACAGGCTGACCAAAGCTATTACTGGATACTTGGACACGCTCGACTGGATCTAACTCGTATAAATCGCTCAGTACCGTACGTCCGCGAACTCTCCACGTCCCACTAGTTTCAACTGAAAAATAAAAGTATTGTAATATACAAAATTAAAAAAATAAACAAGAAGTCAACACACATGTAAATTAAATGTTAAATTACTTTGAACTTCTATAGGTTCCTCAGGTGTAACCGGAACATTCGAAGATCCAATAGCATTCTGTTGTTCAGTGCTGTTTATTTCCGCCGAGTTTGGAGTACCTTGAACAATGCGGTGCTCTCGCACTTTTCTTCTAGGCATTTTCTCTGCAATACAAATAAATTAGTTGAAAACTTAGTATACAATTACAACAATAATATCACATATAAAATAGTTGAAATATCTTCATCCGTAAATATAATTAGATAATCGTAAAAGCTTACTACATTTTATAATTCGTAAATATCTTCATCCGTATCCTGACGGACCCATTGAAATTGTGTACTAGTACTAGGGATGTTTTCGTTTAAGTTCTGTTCTGGAAATGGCAAAGTTTGTGTTCTGTCGTCAATGCCCTCTCTACTTCCACTGCCCATGTCAAACAAGTCTCTAGGGATGTTACGGAGTACAACGTACCAACCCTCATCAGTTGGATCTTTTGAGTAAAAAACTTGTTTGACTTGAGAAGAAAATACATACGGCTCATCAATCAATTGTTGTCCTGTGTGAATCAATCGAGCGAAGTTTACCATTGTGAAACCAAATTGATCTTGCTTGATTCCACGTGCAGTATTAACATAGGCCCAATCACCTCGAAATAAGACAACTTTGCATTTGCCATAGTAATCCAACTCAATTATGTCGGTAAGAAGTCCAAAATATTCCACATTTCCCTCCACAGGATTATTGTCCCTAGCACTAGCATAACTTGTAATTGAGGAATTAACAACTATTCCACAATTTTGCGTTCTCCTCAATCTCTCGCGATATTTTGTATGAAATATGAATCTGTTGATGAGGAACGCACTATATCTTTTAACCACCCGATTTGGCCTTGGGAAAGCCATTTAACTTCGTCGGTGACGTTCTTTCCACTCCAAACCTATTGAATGAAAAGTAAACTGAGTAATTAAAAATGTTTTGAGTAAATATTATTAGTTGTTGGTGAAAGCTCCAATTACATTCCGTTTGGCTTAACCGTTCATGAAAAGATTCTGTAAACAACTTACTGATATCTCGATGTTGTGTTCTTCAGGAGCGCGAACGAGATTTCAATATTTGTTTGTACTCACTATGTTAAAAATATGTTCAGTTTGTTAGACTATAAACAATTTTTAATTGATAGAAAACGGGTGAAATTTCTAAAACTTACTTGCGTAAAGGTTCCATTGATTCGTGGTGAAACAGAACATATCGATTTGCTTGTACCCACGATAAATCATCTAATTCTGCAATTTCAACTTTACCGATTGGTTCTCCAAAACTTTGGAACAAATAATTATCGGTAAAGTTATGATCTGTGAGTCCAGCATTTCTATTTGGTCTGTTCAACATTGTTTCAACATCTTCCAAATATCTTAAACAGAAGGTCATACATTCCTCTGCCAAGTAGCCTTCAGCAATCGATCCTTCTGGATAACGCTTGTTGTGGCAATAAGACTTTAATTTGGATAGGAACCTAAACACGATATACAACATTATCAAAAGTTGTAACTAAAGGAATATAGGTGAATGAAGGAAAATTTTAAAAATTGTAATTAACACCTTTCTATGGGATACATCCATCGATAGAAAACGGGTCCGCCAAGAATTGCTTCATGCGGGAGATGGATTATCAAGTGAACCATAATAGTGAAGAAGGAAGGTGGGAAGATTTTCTCCATGTTGCATAAAGTTAAAGCGGCTCGATCCTGTACCTTCTGAAGTTCTTGAACATCCAAAACTTTGCCACAAATGACTTTCATTATATTGGATAGTTCAATTATACAAGACGTCACCTTCTTCGAAATACAACATCGTAGAGCAACTGGCAGTAAATCTTGCATCAAGATGTGATAGTCATGTGATTTTAGCGAATATAGTCTTCGATCTTTAACACTAACACATCGAGATATGTTTGATGCATACGCATCTGGAACCTTTATATCCTTCAACACCATGCAGAACATTTCTTTCTCTGTCTTCGACATTGAGAAAATAGAAGGCGGCAACTGATATTTACCATTTGGAAGTGGATTCGGATGAAGATCAGGTCGAATTCCCATCTGAACTAAATCAAGTCGACTCTGAAGATTGTCTTTTAATTTTCCGTCTACATTCAAAATTGTACAGACAATGTTATCGTAGACATTTTTCTCAATTGCATAACATCAAGATTGTGTCGTAAAAGGTGCTGCTCCCAATAAGGCAACTCAAAAAAAATATTTCTTTTTTTCCGCAAGTCCTGTAACAGCCCAAAATTGACCCTAGTCGGGAAGTGGTTTCGGGACCACAAAACCGAGTCATAAAAATAATTAATTTCCATATTCTATGCTTATTATGTGTGTACATGAGTATGTGGAAGTTTCATTCTCCAATTTTGCCAATTGTATGAGAAATTATTAAATAGGGATCGATATGAGACATGGTGAAAATATGATAGGCTAATTTAAAATGGTCTATTAATGCATGTTGTGAAAATGATGGGTTTGCATGTCAAATTACCCAAAATTTGAGCTAGTGGTTGGCCATGCTATGGGTGGAAACATGTTGGGAACATGTTGGCCTAGTGAGGTATGTAGGAAAAAAATAAAATAAGGAGTATGGGTAATAAAGAAAGGAAAAACAAAAAAATGTGTGGTTGTTTCCCCCCCATTGCCGTGAGCTAAAGAAAGGAAAAGAAAAACTTGTTCATCCTTTTTCATCCTCTTTTGACCGAAAATTCTAAGGGAGGAGGAAGGAGTTCTTGCTTCATGTTTGGTTTGGAAGAGAATTAGGAGGAAGTTTGGCCATGCATGTAACTAGATTGAGGTATGTTTGATATTATTCTTTGAGATTCATGTATATTTTAAGTTGTAAGTTTGAAATCTACCTAGCCATGGTTCAAACTTTGTTAAATGATGGAGATGATATTCGGCCATGCATGTTACATTCTTGGTTGGTATTTTGATGTTTGATGTTGTGGTGATGAGGCATGAAGATGAGTTAAGATTCGGCCTAGGTGGAGTTTGTGTTAATGCCATTGCATGCTAAATATGAAGCTTGTTAATGATGCATGTGATGGTGGATTGATGATTCTTGAATCTCTTTTTTTTTAGCATTTTTGAGTGAGCACATATGTGCATTGGTTGCTAGATGGGGAAGAATCGGCTAGCAAGTTGTGTGCTAAGGCCGAATATAATTTTTGTAGGTTAATGAGTAATGCATGTGCTAAATTGATGGAAAGGGAGAGGATGCTTTACTAGTGTATAAATGATATAAAGATTTTAGAAATTATTTTTGCTTAGGTGTATGTATGATTAGGTATATTCGGCCATATGAGTAAATATATAGATGATGTTAAATTTGATTATGTATAATGGGCCATATAGGGTACACATTGTGATATTAACTTTGATTCTCCATAATTGATCAAGTGGGTGATTAGTAAGGGTGATTGCCGAATATACTAACATACATATGCATGTGTCATTGGATTGTAAATATTTAGCAAGGCGGTTAAACTAGTTGATTTATTGATTAAGCTCAAGGAGTTAAAGGAGGAGAATCGAGCAAAGGCAAAGAAAAGATCATCGAGTAGCCGAGTTGGAACCATCTTACCCAACACAAGTAAGTCATTAAGCATATCTTTGGTATTGATTTAAAGGATCGTAATACCTATACCATTGTGTTTAATGAGATGAAATGTATACAAATGTATATGTAAGTAGAGATGAAATTTGTCGAATGTAAAAGGAAGTGAAGCCTATTGAGTGGCTGGTTTTCGGCACTAAGTGTGCGGGCAATAAGTGTTCACGGTCATGAGATTGGCACTAAGTGTGCGGGTTTAAATTGTACAGCACTAAGTGTGCGAGTTTAAAGTACATGGCACTAAGTGTGCGTGGTTGATTATTAAGCACTATGTGTGCGAACCCAATATATATTTTCTATAAATTATTTACATTAAGGGTGCGACCTTACCGAGTCGATTTTGGACAGCGGAAAAGGTAAGTGTGCGAACTTGAAATGCATGGCACTAAGTGTGTGAGTTTAAAGTGCATGGCACTAAGTGTGCGCGGTTGATTATTAAGCACTATGTGTGCGAACCCAATATATATTTTCTATAAATTATTTACACGAAGGGTGCGACTTTACCGAGTCAATTTTGGACAGCGGAAAAGGTAAGTACCTTGAGTTCATGGCTAATAGGCGCTATGTTTATATTTGGAGTTAAGCTTGGTAAGTTTTGAACCTATGTGACGATTATAGTTGAAGTCACGTACATAAGGTTCATTGTGGAATAGGTGAAAGTTCGTTTAATTGTATGATTATAACGAAAATAAAATGATGTATGAAAGGCCAATGTAGGACTTGGTATGAGATTGAACCATAGGGTTTAAGGAACTATGGTATAGTTTGGTATGGATGGAGTACTTAACCTCATTTCATTGTTTCCTGTTGTGATAATTTTATTAATGGATGGTTGTGGAATGCTTATGGCTTACTGAGTTATATACTCATTCGGTGTTTGCTTGTCACCTATTCTAGGTTTCTTGGACTCGTCTCTTTTTGCGTGATCGTGCCGTCGTCGAAGTCATCACACCGGCTAGCAAGTTTTGGTACTTTCTTCTTAGTCGGCTTAGGAGAACATTTTGGCATGTATAGGCTATTATGTTGTGTTTGAACTTTGGTATGTAAACTTTTAGCCATGCGAAAATGGCATAAATGTTCGGTTGGGTTTGGTTTCATAACGTTAGGTCGTAAATCTTGATAATTCGACCTTTTTATGCCATATGTCATGGTTGATTATTTTGGTGTTAAAATTCATGATATGGCAATAGTGTAGTAGGGGGATGTTTGACAATGATTAGCCTTTGGCATGGCTAGTCATGATCATAATTTGTGATATGTATGACGAATTACTAGTTAGATCAAGGAGAAATCACGAAATGGGCATAGTTGCTTTCGTAACAGATGCTGGCAGCAGCAGTGACGTGAGATTGAAAAATCACTAAAAATAGTAGGAGTGGAATAAATTGATGAATAAATTATGTATTCGAAGCTCGATGAGTCTATTTTCATATAGAAGCAACGAAAAGATCATATGGACAGTATGTTAAGAGATATTCAGATTCTCGTGAGACAGGGCCAGAACGGTTTCTGGATTCCCTGTTCTGACTTTGGAAATTCATTATAAATTAACCAGAGACAATTAGGAGTCATACCATATATGGATAGATTCCTATCTGAGTCTAGTTTCTATAGAAACAAACGGCATCAGTATTGAAGCTCTGTGCAGGGAGATATCCAGGTCGTAATGCGCAAAGGTCAGTGTAGTCGATCCCTGTAACATGGGAGACTTTGACTAATAAACTGTACTAATTGGCCCGACCAAAAATTCTAGAAAAAAATATGTAGATGGGAATATGAGTCTAGTTTCAGGGAAAAATCACCAAACTGATTTTCGAGTTGTGAAACTCAAGATATGATTTTTAAAGCGACTAGTACGCAGATTGGCAGTGTCTGAGAAATATTTTTATAAAGGGTTTAAAGTCTGTTAACATCTCGTGTTCGACTCCGGTGTCGGTCTCGGGTTCGGGGTGTTACATTTGATTGGTATCAGAGCTATGGTTTAGTCGGTTCTAGGACTACCATAGCACGTATGAGTCTAGCTATACATGCCGAATGTTAATGTTTAACTGTGTGATGACTTCTGACGGTTAAAATTTATGTTTTGATTAGTAAATGGATCCCGGTGTAGAGAGAACCTTGGCGGATGACATTGAAAGTGTAGCGGCGCTCCTGCACAAGGGACACCGCCTGTTGAACCTCAGTCATCTGCGAATAATCAAGGTGAGGGGGCTAAACAAGCCTTCTTTACCATGATGAATGAGTGGGTCGCGCAGTATGCCCGAACCAATCCGGCTGTCCAACAATTCCCGAATTTGAATAATCCACCCCCGGAGCCAGTAATGCCATCAGTTACTGATCCTGTGAGGCTGAGTAAGCCACCTGTAGACTTGATTAGGAAGCGCGGGGCTGAGGAGTTCAGGGCCATAGTTACTGATGATGCTGAAAGGACCGAGTTCTGGCTTGATAACACCATTCGGGTGTTTGATGAACTGTCATGCACACCCAATGAATGTCTAAAGTGTGCTATATCCTTGTTGCGGGACTCAGCCTACTATTGGTGGAGGACCCTGATTTCCATAGTCCCAAACGAACGAGTAACTTGGGACTTCTTTCAGACGGAATTTCGAAAGAAATATATTAGTCAACGGTTCATTGATCAAAAGCGTAAGGAATTCTTGGAACTCAAGCAAGGCTGTATGACAGTATCTGAATACGAACATGAATTCGTAAGACTCAGTAGGTATGCCCGGGAGTGTGTAGCTGATGAGGTTGCTATGTGCAAAAGATTCGAAGAAGGATTGAATGAATTAAAGCTACTAATGGGTATTTTGGAAATAAAAGAATTCGTAACACTAGTCGAACGAGCCTGCAAGGCGGAAGAACTTGGAAAGGAGAAGAAGAAGGCTGAATTTGAAGCTAGAGACTATCGTAAAAGATCGACGGGTAAAGCTCCGTTCTCAGCCGTAAAGAAGTTCAGGGAGGACACTAATAAGTCGAGGACGACTGCGGGAATTTCCATCAGAGCAAGATCATCGACGGACTCCCGAGCTACTTCGGTAGCTAGTGTGGGCAATAATCGTCTAGAGAAACCTGAATGTCCCCAATGTGGAAGACGACACATAGGTGAATGTTGGGGTAAGTCTATTAACAGGGCTTGTTACGGATGCGGTTCGAAGGACCACTTCATTAGAGATTGCACGGAGCTTGATGAGAAGAATAAGATTCAAGGTGCAAGACCTAGTGGAGTGACAACTAGAGGTAGACCACCGAGAATTTTAGGAGGTAGGGGTGGTAGTCAGAGAGGGACCTCTGATACAGCTATTCGAGCCGAGAACCGTACTCCTGCTAGAGCATATGCCATTCGCGCACGAGAGGAGGCATCCTCCCCTGACGTCATCACTGGTACCTTCACTCTCTTTGATACTAATGTGATTGCATTGATTGACCCTGGCTCTACTCATTCATATGTATGCGAAACCTTAGCATCCAGTAAGATCTACCTGTTGAGTCTACTGAGTTCGTAATTCGAGTGTCAAACCCTTTGGGTCAATGCGTACTTGTTGATAAAGTGTGTAAGAGATGCCCTCTAAAAATCCGAGAATCCTGTCTTCCGGCCGATTTGATGCTTTTGCCGTTTGACGAATTTGACGTTATTCTTGGTTTGGATTGGTTGACCGCGCATGATGCGGTTGTGAATTGCAAAAGCAAGACTATTGATTTGAGGTGCGCAAATAACGAGATAATTCGAATTGAGTCTACGGACTTAAGGGGGTTGCCAGCTGTAATATCAGCAATGTTGGCCCAGAAATATGTAAGAAAAGGGTGCGAAGCATACCTTGCGTATGTACTTGATGACAAAGAGTTAGAAAAGAAACCCAAATTTGTGCCGGTGGTTTGTGAATACCCGGATGTTTTTCCTGAAGAATTACCGGGTTTACCACCTGTTCGGGAGGTAGAGTTTGGTATTGAGCTTGTACCTGGGACTACGCCGATTTCGATAGCTCCGTATCGTATGGCACCAACCGAGTTAAAAGAGTTAAAATCTCAGTGCAAGAATTGACGGATAGAGGTTTTGCTCGACCAAGTTTCTCACCTTGGGTGCACCAGTATTGTTCGTGAAAAAGAAGGACGGAACCATGAGGTGTGCATTGACTATCGTCAACTGAATAAAGTGAGATAAAGAACAAATATCCGTTGCCGCGCATCGATGATTTGTTCGACCAACTGAAGGGAGCCTCAGTGTTCTCAAAAATAGATTTGAGATCGGGCTATTATCAGTTGCGAATTCGAGATTGGACATACCCAAAACTGCTTTCAGAATGAGGTACGGTCACTACGAGTTCTTAGTGATGCCGTTTGGGCTCACTAATGCCCTGCGGTATTTATGGATTTGATGAATCGGATCTTCAGACCATATTTGGATCGGTTCGTAGTTGTGTTCATTGATGACATCTTGGTCTATTCAAGAGATGAGATCGAACATGCTGAACACTTGAGATTAGTGTTGCAAGTTTTGCGGGATAAGAAGTTATATGCTAAGTTCAGTAAGTGTGAGTTCTGGTTAAGAGAGGTTAGCTTCTTGGGTCATGTGGTATCCGCATCGGGTATTCGAGTTGACCCGAACAAAATCTCAGCCATACTTAACTGGAAACCTCCGAGAAATATTACTGAGGTTCGGAGCTTTTTGGGACTCGCCGGTTATTACCGATGATTTGTCAAAGGTTTCTCGATGATAGCCACACCAATGACGAAGCTACTTCAAAAGGATGTAAGTTCGAATGGACGGAGAAATGTCAGAAAGGCTTCGATCAACTGAAAACTCATTTGACTGAAGCTCCAATTTTAGTGCAACCCGAATCAGGCAAAGAGTTGTCATTTATAGTGACGCATCCCTACTCGGGTTGGGTTGCGTATTGATGCAAGAAGGCCGAGTTGTGCCTATGCGTCGAGACAATTGAAGCCACACGAGAGAAATTATCCAACCCATGATCTCGAACTAGCCGCCATCGTATTCGCTTTGAAAATATGGCGACATTACTTGTTTGGCGAAAAGTGCCATGTATTTTCGGATCACAAAAGTCTCAAATATTTGATGACTCAAAGAGACTTAAATCCGCGACAAAGACGTTGGCTTGAGTTGTTGAAAGATTACGAGCTTGTCATTGATTACCACCCGGGAAAGGCTAATGTGGTTGCGGACGCCTTAAGCCGGAAATCGCTGTTTGCTTTACGAGTGATGAATGTGCACTTGTCTGTTCTACCCGACAATGTGTTAGTAGCTGAATTAAAGGCCAAACCATCATTGATTCATCAAATTCGTGAAGCTCAGAAAGTCGACGATGAATTGGTTGCAAAACGGGCTGAATGTATTCCGAATATGGAATCCGAATTTCAAATTGATGATGACGATTGTTTGAGGTTCAGAAGTCGGTTGTGTGTTCCAAGAAATTCAGAACTCATTTCGATGATTCTGAACGAAGCTCATTGTAGCCGAATGTCAATTCACCCGGGGAGTACGAAAATGTACAACGATTTGAAATGACGGTTTGGTGGCATGGTATGAAACGGACATCTCCGACTTTGTTTCGAGATGTTTAATATGTCAACAAGTGAAAGCGAACATCAAGTGCCTTCAGGATTACTTCAGCCGATCATGATACCCGAGTGGAAATGGGATCGAGTCACAATGGACTTTGTGTCCGGACTACCATTGTCAACAAGTAAGAAGGATGCGATTTGGGTTGTTGTTGATAGACTGACTAAGTCGGCTCACTTTATCCCCGTGCGTACGATTTTTCATTGGATAAACTAGCCGAATTGTATGTTTCTCAGATTGTGAGATTACATGGAGTACCTATTTCTATCGTGTCGGATAGAGATCCGAGATTCACCTCGCGATTTTGGAAGAAATTGCAAGAAGCTTTGGGTACCAAGCTGCATTTTAGCACCGCTTTTCATCCCCAAACCGATGGTCAATCCGAGCGGATAATTCAGATACTCGAGGATATGCTGAGATGCTGCATCCTTGAGTTTAGTGGTTCATGGGAACGGTATGTACCTTTGATTGAATTCGCTTACAACAATAGTTTTCAATCAAGTATTAAGATGGCACCTTACGAGGCTTTGTACGGTCGTAAATGCCGTACACCATTGTTTTGGACCGAGCTCGGTGAAAGTAAAATTTTCGGAGTTGATTTGATTAAAGATGCCGAACAGAAAGTAAAGGTAATCCGTGAAAGTCTGAAGGCAGCCACAGATCGTCAGAAATCGTATGCGGACTTGAAACGAAAGGACATTGAATATCAGGTGGGAGATAAAGTGTTCCTTAAAGTTTCGCCTTGGAAAAAGGTACTCAGGTTTGGCCGTAAGGGCAAGTTGAGCCGAGATTCATTGGGCCGTACGAAATCTCCGAACGAGTTGGTCCGGTTGCGTATAGATTGATTTTGCCCCCTGAGCTTGAAAAGATTCACGACGTCTTTCATGTTTCGATGCTTCGACGCTATCGATCTGATCCATCGCATATAATTAGCCCATCAGAGGTTGAAATTCAAGCCGATATGAGTTATGAAGAAGAACCGATACGTATCCTAGCTCGTGAAGTGAAGGAGTTGCGAAACAAAAGGGTTCCGTTAGTGAAGGTGTTATGGCTCAAACATGGGATCGAGGAAGCTACTTGGGAAACCGAGAGCTCGATGAAAGAACGATACCCAAACCTATTTACCGGTAAGATTTCGGGGACGAAAATTTCTTAAGTGGGGAGAGTTGTAACAGCCCAAAATTGACCCTAGTCGGGAAGTGGTTTCGGGACCACAAACCGAGTCATAAAAATAATTAATTTCCATATTCTATGCTTATTATGTGTGTACATGAGTATGTGGAAGTTTCATTCTCCAATTTTGCCAATTGTATGAGAAATTATTAAATAGGGATCGATATGAGACATGGTGAAATATGATAGGCTAATTTAAAATGGTCTATTAATGCATGTTGTGAAATGATGGGTTTGCATGTCAAATTACCCAAAATTTGAGCTAGTGGTTGGCCATGCTATGGTGGAAACATGTTGGGAACATGTTGGCCTAGTGAGGTATGTAGGAAAAAATAAAATAAGGAGTATGGTAATAAAGAAAGGAAAAACAAAAAATGGTGGTTGTTCCCCCCATTGCCGTGAGCTAAAGAAAGGAAAGAAAAACTTGTTCATCCTTTTTCATCCTCTTTTGACCGAAAATTCTAAGGAGGAGAAGGAGTTCTTGCTTCATGTTTGGTTTGGAAGAGAATTAGGAGGAAGTTTGGCCATGCATGTAACTAGATTGAGGTATGTTTGATATTATTCTTTGAGATTCATGTATATTTTAAGTTGTAAGTTTGAAATCTACCTAGCCATGGTTCAAACTTTGTTAAATGATGGAGATGATATTCGGCCATGCATGTTACATTCTTGGTTGGTATTTTGATGTTTGATGTTGTGGTGATGAGGCATGAAGATGAGTTAAGATTCGCCTAGGTGGAGTTTGTGTTAATGCCATTGCATGCTAATATGAAGCTTGTTAATGATGCATGTGATGGTGGATTGATGATTCTTGAATCTCTTTTTTTTAGCATTTTTGAGTGAGCACATATGTGATTGGTTGCTAGATGGGAAGAATCGGCTAGCAAGTTGTGCTAAGGCCGAATATAATTTTGTAGGTTAATGAGTAATGCATGTGCTAAATTGATGGAAAGGGAGAGGATGCTTTACTAGTGTATAAATGATATAAAGATTTTAGAAATTATTTTGCTTAGGTGTATGTATGATTAGGTATATTCGGCCATATGAGTAAATATATAGATGATGTTAAATTTGATTATGTATAATGGGCCATATAGGTACACATTGTGATATTAACTTTGATTCTCCATAATTGATCAAGTGGGTGATTAGTAAGGGTGATTGCCGAATATACTAACATACATATGCATGTGTCATTGGATTGTAAATATTTAGCAAGGCGGTTAAACTAGTTGATTTATTGATTAAGCTCAAGGAGTTAAAGGAGGAGAATCGAGCAAAGGCAAAGAAAAGATCATCGAGTAGCCGAGTTGGAACCATCTTACCCAACACAAGTAAGTCATTAAGCATATCTTTGGTATTGATTTAAAGGATCGTAATACCTATACCATTGTGTTTAATGAGATGAAATGTATACAAATGTATATGTAAGTAGAGATGAAATTTGTCGAATGTAAAAAGGAAGTGAAGCCTATTGAGTGGCTGGTTTTCGGCACTAAGTGTGCGGGCAATAGTGTCACGGTCATGAGATTGGCACTAAGTGTGCGGGTTAAATTGTACAGCACTAAGTGTGCGTGGTTGATTATTAAGCACTATGTGTGCGAACCCAATATATATTTCTATAAATTATTTACATTAAGGGTGCGACCTTACCGAGTCGATTTGGACAGCGGAAAAGGTAAGTGTGCGAACTTGAAATGCATGGCACTAAGTGTGTGAGTTTAAAGTGCATGGCACTAAGTGTGCGCGGTTGATTATTAAGCACTATGTGTGCGAACCCAATATATATTTTCTATAAATTATTTACATGAAGGGTGCGACTTTACCGAGTCAATTTTGGACAGCGGAAAAGGTAAGTACTTGAGTTCATGGCTAATAGCGCTATGTTATATTTGGAGTTGAGCTTGGTAAGTTTTGAACCTATGTGACGATTATAGTGAAGTCACGTACATAAGGTTCATTGTGGAATAGGTGAAGTTCGTTTAATTGTATGATTATAACGAAAATAAAATGATGTATGAAAGGCCAATGTAGGACTTGGTATGAGATTGAACCATAGGGTTTAAAGAACTATGGTATAGTTTGGTATGGATGGAGTACTTAACCTCATTTCATTGTTTCCTGTTGTATAATTTTATTAATGGATGGTTGTGAATGCTTATGGCTTACTGAGTTATATACTCATTCGTGTTTGCTTGTCACCTATTCTAGGTTTCTTGGACTCGTCTCTTTTTGCGTGATCGTGCCGTCGTCGAAGTCATCACACCGGCTAGCAGTTTGGTACTTTCTCTTAGTCGCTAGGAACTTTCGGCTGTATAGCTATATTGTGTTTAACTTGGTAGTAACTTTAGCCAGGAATGGCATAAATGTTCGTTGGTTTGTTCTAATTAGGTCGTAAATCGATAATCGATTTTAGATATGTC